>NW_028258300.1:917206-1070074 GCF_053883595.1 Heterocephalus glaber
AGGAGCTCATGGCACAGGTGGCTGGGTTCAGTAAAGGCGAAGAAGAGCAGATGGTTTAAAGCATAGGGTTCTTAGGAATGCTGGTGAGAAATGGGGGAAAAAATTGAATCAGGGCCCGTGAGGCCTTCTCAAAGAGTTAAGACCTTGGCCTAAATAATCAAAGACCATGAGAAGTTTTTGACCAGGTATACGACCTAATTAGATACGTGATTTAAAATGTTCTTACAGAAACAGATATTTAAGAAAAGCTTAGGGCCAGGAATTTAGCTCAGTGGTTCCAGCACCTGCCTCAAAAGCACAAGGTCCTGAGTTTGATCCCCAGTACCAGAAAAAAAGCTTAAACATTTTTAAAAACAATTTTAGGCCAAAAAAACCCAACTTGAGATTCAGTGAATTAGAGGAGTTTTTTTGACAAATGAAGTTTAGAATTGCCCAAACAGATATCATTAGAGAACCCCAGGTTTGAGAAATGGCAGAAGGCCCAGATAACTCGTTTACTGTTTTCAGCGGTGAAGGAACAGCAGCTGGCCTTTTTTCATTTATAGAATATCAGGTTCTTAAACTTGTGCTGTCAACTTTGGTTTTCTTTTGTGGCAGCCTCAGGCTTCAGAGCCTCACTCTGAGATTTGTAATGTGTTTATCACAGCTAGATGGGGCAAGGGCTCGGTTTGTTACTGCCCGTTATTGCTATCAAAAGGAGTCCATCCAGAGAAACAAGGCTTTGGGAGCTTCCATTAGTTCGGTGACATTGCTTTGATTCCAAAGAGAGACAAGATTTGATTGGAAGACATTGTGTTTTCTTTTAAATTACCCAAAGTGTACAATTGCTGACAAGGATGGCCTTACCCACAAGCTGAGGAGGTTGGTTTCAAGATCCAAGAAGACCAAGAGATCCAATCAAATCCTGGGGTTTTTTAATCTTATCAAAATCATTCATTCACTGATATTTGTTGAATTCTTATGTGCTTGGTGTAGGAGTTACAGGGATGAATAAGACATAGTCTCTGGCCTCAAGAAGCATACGGTCTAGGGAAGGAGACAAACAATAAACAGTCCATTAAAAAACAAAGGCAAATGATGCTGGGAGAGGTACTGCACACCTGTAATCCAGCTACTTGGGAGCCTGAGGAAAGAGGATTAGAAGTTTGAAGCCAGCCTGGGCAACTTAGCAAAATCCTATCTCAAAAAAAATTTTTTTCTTTTTGTTTTAAAGGGCTGGATGTGTAGTTTGGTGGCAGAGCCCTTACCTAGCATGTGGGAGGCCTTGAGTTCAATCCCCAGTACTACAAAAAACAAAGCAAAAACTTCTGGGAATTCAAAGAGAAGGAAATAAGATAAGCCAATTAAAAATTTTAAAGCTACTCAGCTTCACCTGTAATTAAGGGATAGCATTGATTCATGCCATCCTTAGAGACCTAAGGTATGCAGTGGGAAAGATCCCATTATCTCCCTATTTTATTCACTAGTCTGGCCCCTATAAGAACCTGGCAGATCCTGGAAGATGACGACAGCAAAAGTAACCGGCAGATAGCTCTGATTGTAGCTGCTGTGCCAGATGTGGCATCTTTCCTAGGATGTGTTAGCGTGTCTCATTGAGCGGTGACTGTTTCCTTCCCTATCAGAAGGAAAATCAGAAACAGTTCACATTCACTGGTAACGGATCACAGTACACATTTACAGCCTTGCCCCGGGACTGTTAATTCTCTTGCCCTCACACAACCTAGTCTGAAAAACCTGTGCTGCCTCACATCTTGCAGCACACCATGTGGATCCCACAGATTGAACACATCAGCTAATTGGGCCAGATGAACAAACAAAGGTGAGCATATTAGAGACCTTAGCAAGACATATACATTGCAGAGAATGGGATAAAATCCCATGATAACTCAGGGGCCTGATAGACCAGTAAAAATTTTGGGGTCCTATGGCATAAGAGATGCCATGGACATCTCCTCCAAAGTGAAAGCGAAATTATTGCATCTGCCACTCCCACCTTTCAGAAGGAAGCACCAGGCCTCTTGGGGTTTGGGAAGGAGTATCTTCCACACCTGGGAATACTGCTCCATCCCTATTGCTGGGTGACACAGAATGCTGCCGATTGTTATAGAGGCCCAGAGCAGGAAAGAGCTCAGCAGCAGATCCAGATTTCAGTACAGTGGCTATGCTTGGTAGGAAATAGTAGCTGGCAGAATGTGTGGTATGTGAGGTATCTGTGGTAGAAAAGAATGCCTATGGAGTTTATGACAAGGCTCAATAGGAGAATCACAGTGCAGGCCCCTAAGGATCTGGAGCAGGGCCATGCCATCCATAGCCAAGAATTGTTGCACTTCTCGAGAAACAGCTTCCAATTTGCTACAGAGTCCTGGTAGAGACAGATTGTCTGACCAAGCATCATGAAGTTGGCCATATGGCCAAAGCTGCTCATCATGAGCTGGAGGCCACCAGATTCACCAAGTCACAGACAAGGAAGGAGTAAAGCATAAGACAGAAGGGACACAGCCAAGCTGAGCATAGCAGGGCCAGAGGACAGGAGGTAGCTACATGAGCAGGTGGCCCAGACATCTCTGCATCCGCCACTTTTGCAGCAGTTCCTCTCCCTTAGCTCATGCCTGTGGCTACCTGGGAAGCACCTTATATCCAGCAGGTGGAGGAGTGAAATAAGCTAAGCTTTGTCCACAGATGGATCAGCTCAGTATACAGAAGCAAGATAAAAATAGGCCATGGCTACACTGCACCCCACACAAGGCTAGAAAGGCAGCAGAGGGGGAAATCCTCTGTCTGGCAGAGACTTGAATAGTGCGCATTGTCACTCGCTTTTAATGGAAAGAGAAAGGACCTCATTAGATTTTACATAGATCTTGTGAGCAGTGAAGAATGGCTTGGCTGGTTGGTAAGGAATCTGGAAGAAAGAAGATTGAAAAATTGGGGGTAAGGAGAACCGGGGTGGAGGTACATGATGGACCCACAGGAATGGATGCTGAGTGTGAAGATCTTGTTTTCTGTTACTAGCCACCTGAGAGCGTATACCACGGAAGGAGCACTAAACAACCTTGTATGTGCACTTGACATCAGCCAGTCTCTAACCGAGGCCGGCCCCAAGCTGGCACAATGGGTGCATGAACTATTTGTGACGGAGAGAAAGTATAAATGGTCCAATGGCAATGTGTCTTAGTCCATTTCCTGTTGCTATAACAAAATAGCTAAGACAGGTAATTTATAAAAATAATTTAGCCCAGGGGTGTGGTGTACACATGTGATCCCAGCTACTGGGACGGCTGAGGCAGAAGGATCACAAGTTCAAGGCTAGCCTGGCCAACTTATCTCAGAATAAAGGGCTAGGAATTTAGCTAGCACCTGTGTTTGATCCCCAGTACCACAGAGACAAAACAGAACAATAGTTTACTTGGCTCATGGTTCTCAAGACGAGGAAATCCATGAACATGTTGCCAGAATCTGTTTGGCCCTGGAAGGCATCACATGGCAAGACAGAGCAAGTGTGCTAGTTCAGGTCTCTCTTCCTCTGCTTACAAATTCACTAAGACCACCATGGGGCCCCAGGCCCCACGACCTCATCTAATCCTAGTTACCCCCGTTATGGTTTGGGTATTTTGTCACAGTGATGGAAAGCTGACTAACACACTTGGAAAGGCCCCTCCTCCAAATGTCATTGATTTAGGAATTTGGGGATTTAGTTTTGAACATTTGAACGTTGGGGGAGCACATTCAAACCATACCACGTGAGTTCCCACTCACTAACCCTGATGCTTTGTCTCCAACAGGCAGAAGACATGAGACCAGGAACCAAGCCTGGAAAGCAGCAGAGCCTCAATCTCACACTCCTGGGGAGCTTCTTGGGGATGTGTGCTTCCTATCCCCACAGCCATGGGCTCTTCAGGTTTAGAAGTCCTGGATCCAAAAGGGGGAACTCTTCCATTGGGTGACATGTCAAGATGGCTATGGGACTTTTACCGGAGATTCCACCCAGGCACTTTGAACTCCTTGTATCAAGGGATCAGCAGGCAAGACAGCAGTCGCCATTCTTTCTGACCATCAGGCTGCTAAGTGGTTATATCTTTGGCACCCAGTTTATCCACTTGATGATCTCTTGGTATTCTCTTGCCCTGTACTGTACTTACAAAATAGACAAGTTCAGGGGCCATGGCCTGAGCAGGGTATCAGATCCCTCGGGGTAGAGGGTCTCTACAGCCTGCCTCAGGTAAATCACTGAGAGCAGACAAGGTGCAAGTCGAGGGTAAGGGCCATCCAGCCTGGATAGAACAGGGAGACCATGAGTATAATTGTGCCTCAAGAGCAGTCACCATGGTGGAGGTTGAAGTTTGACTCACTAACTTCCCTCTGTAAGTTTCTCCCAGGAAAAGAGGACCGGCAGAACTTAAACCAAGAAGTAGAGCTACAAGTTGGGTATCTATAGTCTCAGCTACTTGGGAGGCTGAAATAGGAGTATCATGAGTTTGAGGCCAGCCTGGGAAAAATAGTGAAAGCAGTTTGGAAGGAAGGGTTGGAGAGAAGGAGGGAGGGAGGAGAGAGGAACAGAGTCGCACAGTGTGTGAGATGTAGCGGCTGCTGTCCTGTCCTGCCCAGACCCCTGCTGCCGTGCTGATGGGTCTCTTCCCCCACAACTGGGAGTGCTGTCAGTCCTCCTGAGAATGTCCTTCACAGCAGCGTGAGTTCCCCCAAGAACACAGCCCTCTCCTGGGGCAGGTCAGTGCAGGCTTTAAAGCCCTGGCCCCACTGCCCCAACTCAGTCCACCTCTGAAGGGCCACGCCAGCTTGAGAGCTCCCGTGGGGTTGGCTGAGGTCTTCATACTGCATTGCAACCCAGTTATCTCTCTTTTTATTCTTTCCCTGCCCCTTTCCCTAGCACAATCCCTAATAAATTTCCACGTGCTAATTTCCTTCTCAGAGTCAGGAAACAGGACATGGTAGCAACTCTAAGGCAGGGGTCAGCAGACTTTACAAATGGGATGGACAGTACATATGTTAGGCTTTGTGGACCATATGGTCCCTGTTACAACTCCTCTGCTGTGTAGTGCAAAAAACAGTCATGGATGATAGGTAGGTGAATGAATGAATATGACTGTGTCCTAATAAAACTTTATTTGTAAAAACATTGCATTTGGTGGGTCTTAGTTTGCTAACCCTGTCTCTAGAGAACCCTTTGACATGTGCACAAAGAAGGCATTTACAGATATTTTAACTGCAGTACAGTTTGTAACAGCAAAATTTAAGAAACAACCTAAATGTATGCTAGAAAAAGAATGGTTAAATAAATCGTAGTCCATCCGAATTTTGGAACACTATGTACGGATGAAAGAGATGTGTTTATGTCTACATCAAAGCACTTGTATAATCGCATGTATAATTTTGAGCCCAGTGCCCAAAATATTACTGGTGCAACATGTAATCAATATAAAAAATCACCAATGAGCTATTTTACATCCTTTTTTTGCACCAAGTCTCTGCAATGCGGCATGTATTTTCCTCTTAAAGGCGATCTCCATTTGGGCTCATTGCATTTTTAAATGCTCAGAGCCACTTGTGCCCAGCATTTGCTATGTCACTGTGTGGCCCAGGTCCAGGAGTGAAGGCAGAGATGCCAGAAACAGAGATGCCAGACACAGACAAGTCAACAAAAGGAGTTCTGAGACAGCAGAGTAGGATTCAGGGCTCCCCAAGATAGATAGATAGATTTTTTTTCCTTCACTGAGGATTTAACCCAGGACCTTTGCACTGAGCCATACCTCAACTCTTTCTTTATTTTACATTTTGAGGAAAGGTCTCACTAAGTGACTCCACTCCTTTTTACTTTTCCTCTGAGCTACCCCAAATGCCTGGCCACTAGTCTGGATATGTTAGATGCCCTACAGCTGCCCCAGAGATATTTGCTTTGGCTGCAGTGGGCTTCAGTCTCAGACCTATCCCAGGTGTCTCCACCACAGCCTCTTTGGATGACTCTGTCCCTCTGGAGCCCTCTTTAATAAGGTCCCTGAGGGGCCCTCCCCAACCCATGACCACATAAATTCTAACACTGCACACACACAAGCCCGCCTTCTCTCCTACATAAGCAACCTCCCCATACCCTTAGTAGGGCCATTCCATGCACTGCTTCCCCTTATACTGCAGCACAAGTCCTTTAAAGCCTCTTCCAGCTGGCATGGTCTGGCTTATTTCTATTTTGAGTAGAGCATGCTGATCAGGTACCTTAAGAGCAGGGAAAAAAGGTCCCTGGCACCAAAACCAGCCAGCAGCCAGGGCTGGTACACTGAAGCTGGCTAGCAGCACAGAACAACAAAGAGCAGCAAAGAATTGTTGCATCTCTGGTGGCCTGAAGAGTTCCCAAGATGTGTCAGTAGTTGTTTGCTCTGAGCAGGAAGGAGGGCCACTGACAGTTACTGGCATTCAAAGCCCAGGACTGTTAACGCTAACAAAACTCTACTTTGCCAACTCACGATTTCTGTATGAATTAAACAAGAACCATCAGCGGATTGGTAACATCTCGGAGGCCTGCACAGGGACCCTCTTCTTCAGGGGCCTGAAGAAGAGGGCAGGCCATGGTGGTAGTCATCACCAGGCTCAAGAACCAGCCTACAGCCTGGTGTGGTGGCACATTCCTATAATCCCGGCACTTAGGAGGCTGAGGCAGGAGAACCACTGTGAGGTCAAGGCCAGCCTGGGCTACACAGCAAGTTCAAGGCCAGCCTGGACTATATAGTAAGACCAGGCTAGCCAGTAATAGTCACAGAACCATGTGTACAATATGAACCATTTATGTTAAAAAAAAACCCAACTATTTCCATAGGAATGTCCATGTCTCCCCATAGAGGGAGAAACGAAGATGTATACAAGAACATGCTCAATTTTGAGAGAAGTTTTGAGTCGGGGAGACATGGATTCATAGTCAGGAGGGACTTTCTCCTTACTCAATTTTTTAAAATAAACTTTTTATTTTGGAATAATTTTAGATTGAAAGAAAGTAGCAAAGATTGTACCAAATTCCTGTATGCCCCTCCTCCAGTCTCCACTCTTGTTAACATCTTACATGAATGGGAAGATTTGTCAAAATTAACTAAACCCCAGACTTCACCCAGACGTCACTAGTTTTTCCATCATGTCCTTTCTTGGGCCCAGGGTTTAGTTCAGGACCCGAGTTGCATTTGGTCCTAGTGTCCGTCCCACCTCCTTTGCTCTGAGGCCGTTTCTCTGTCTTTCCTTCTTTCCTGCTACCTTAACATCTGGAGAAGTATGGTCAGTACTTAGTAGACTTCCTCAGGTTAAGTCTGACTGAGGATTTCCTCCTGATTGAATGGGGAGGGATTGCAGGTGTGGGCCCGGTTCCCCACCAAGGTGAGGTGCCCTGCCTATCATGGCCCATCAGGGCACATGGCTCCACCATGGAATGCCCGGCGAAGGTGGGGCCTCCAGGTGTCCCTGCTGCCCGGTGAGGTGTCACTGCCCCCCCCCAAGGCAGTCACTACATCCAGAGCCCTCTCAGGAGCGAAGGAGGGGAGGGAACTCAACCCACCTCTGGAAGGGGGCGGCATCTCCTCATCCCATTCAGAAGTCTTCTCTGAGGAAGATTTGTCCCTTTGCTGTCATTCATTCATTTATGTATTTTGATTATTTAAATCAGTATGGACTCATGCATATTTATTTTATACATCCAGTTGTAATCCAGTCTGAGTGTTGTTTTCTCAGTGAAGATAAATTCATATGTCAAATGTATTTTTTAGTGCCGAAAACACAAAGCACCACGCTGTCTGAGAAAGGAGTTGTACCACAGGCAAGCGAGAATCTTTCCTCCGTAGCTCTCATGACTGACTGGGCAGGATAATCATCTGAGGAGCTAGCGACTTTGGAAAAGCTATTTTGACTCTCTGAGCCTTGGTTTCCCCGTCTAAATAAAAGGCTGCTTTGTGAAATAGTCTTAAAGGGGAAGAGTGATGTTTGTATGTTTATAAGTGTCTAAGGATTTTGATGCCTATTAAGAGACCTCAAATCCTTAATGTCTGTCTTCTTTTTTTGTTTTGTTTTTGGTACCAAGGATCTAACTCAGGACCCTGTGCTTTCAAGGAAGGCACCAGAACCACTGAGCTAAATCCCCGGCCTTTGTCTTCTTTTATTTATATTGGAAAATGAACTCAGAGCTAATAGCCCTTGAGAAGATCCCACAATCAATATTTATATCCCCTTTCACAACCCCAAATAGTCCTCTTTCTCTGAGCTTTCACCCCTCCAAGTGGGATTTAGTTCTCTTCTTCGTCAGCTTTTTCTCCAGTGGCTGAAGCCTAACCTGAGACCCCAATCCGGATCCTGCCCCACCATGCATGTTCTGACTTCCTTGGTCTCAGCCTTGGGCCTCTCATCTACCTACACACAGCCACGCACTCGAGTGGGCTGACCGTGCCCCTTCATACATCTATGTCCTAAATTTCTGTTCCTCGGAATGGGTCTCGACTTGGAGATGAGGTCTTTTAAGAGGCAATTACGGTAAACTGAGGTGACATGGGTGGGTCCTAATCCGATAGGCTGTGTCCTTGTGAGAATCAGATATCGGGACACAGACCCATAGATCCCGTGTGAGGACACAGCAAGCACACGGCCATCGGCAAGCCTATGAGAGGGGTCTCGGGAGAAGCCAAACCCACTGGCATCTTGGCCTTGGACTTCTAGTCTTCAGAAATTCCCATTGTTTAAGCCACACAGTCAGGATGCTCTGTTTTGGCAGCTCTAGCAGAAAGGAATCGGCGCTCCCAGGAGTGAAAATGCTTACTGAACCCCGCTCTCCTGTGTGCCAGGCCTTGGCCTTGGCCTTGGACATGAATGAGAGAGGGACCCACGGTCCAATGGGACTAGGAGGATCACCCAGGATGCCAGGCAGGGAGCACTTTACAGAGTGTGAAAGGAGGAAATTCCTAAGAAAAACCTCAGTGCCATGTACCCAGGCTTCCTACATGTGTAGCTGGCTGTAGGAGTACCTCAGGCTGTAGGAGAACTTCATCTGTTTCCCCTTCCAGCTGAGTGTGAACTTCTCCAGGGCAGGATTCTGATTAATTTCTATGGTCCTAGTAGCATCTGGAACCGGTGTGAGGCTCAATACACATGCACTGAATGAGTAAATGAGAAGACCAGGCAGGCAGCTACTTCTCAGATGAGGACAACTATCTCAAGCTCAAAAAATCAGACCCCCCAAAATACAAGATCTAATAAAAAAAAAATGGGCAAGTGAAATGAATAGACGCTTCTCAGAAGAAGTACAAATGGCCAATAAATATATGAAGAAATGTTCAACATCACTGGGCATTACAGAAATGCAAATTGAAACAACCCTGAGATTCCATTTTACTGCAGAAAAAAAAAGGTCATTATCAAGAAATCAAGCAATACCAAATGCTGGAGAGGCTGTGTGGGAAAAGGAACTCTTCTAAATTGTTAGTGGGAGTGTAAACTAGTCCAACCATTATGGAAATCAGTAGGGAGAGTTCCCCCAAAATTAAAACTACCAATTCCATTTGACCTAACTATTCTTCTTCTATGTATCTTTCTAAAAGCATTAAAGAAATCATATTACAGTGATACATGCACACCCATGTTTATAGGAGCGCAGTTCATAATGGCTAAATCTTGGAAGTGGCCTATATGTCCATCAGCAGATGAATGGATAAAGCAAATGTGGTGTTTACACACAATGGAGTCCTAGTCTGCCATAAAGAAGGATAAACATGAGTCATTTTTAGGCAAATGGATGCACCTTGAGACCATAATGTTAGGTGAAAGAAATCAGACACACAAGCTTAAATATCACATGGGTTCTCTTATATGAGAAACCCAACATATAAATAAAGAGCAGAAAAGATAATAGGAAGAGATCTCAAATGGGAAGCAGATCAAAAGTTGCAAGGAGGGAGGAGGAAGGGAAGGAGAAAAAGATAAAGGGGATTAAGATGAGTTAGTGCATGCACCAGCTCCATACAAGGAATATAAACATTACATACTGCAAACACGCATTCCAAAGAACTAAAAGCAGAGGACCCACACTACCCCTCTGCCCTAGTTTCTTTTCTTGCTTTTCTTTTTTGAAAGTTGAAAAGTGTGTTTTTCTCACTCTAAATGAAATAAATAAAACAAGAAAATTTTAAGTCTGTACTTTTGATGTTGATACTTTAAAAAATAAATGTAAAACTATAAATCAAGAGAGACAATTTTTTGTTTGTTTGTTTTTTGAGACAAGGTCTCACAATGTAGTCTAGGGTGAACTTGAACTCATTTTGTAGCGTTGGTTGGCCTCAAACCTGCAGCAATCTTCCTACCTCAGCCTCCCAAGTGCTTGGCATAAATTAATTTTTTTAGTAAACTGTTTCTAAGGAATTGGGAAATTCCATTTCCCAAGTTCTGAAATGGCCAACAGACCATAGAAAGACATCTCTTTAGGCTCCTGCTTGAAAGCAACAGCTTCAGGAAACTGCTGGCCTTGATTCAGGGCCAGTTGCCCTCGTTTCTTGTGCTCCCGAGTTTGGTTCTGGGTCAGCAAATCTCCCAAGAGATGCAGAGTGGGGCTCCAGAGGACGCAGTGAGGCTGGGTTGCTTCAGAGCCAGGAAACACACAGCCATGGGCAGGGTCACTTCAGAGGGAAGCGTCCTACATGGCCGTGGCCACATGACTCGAGGGCGGGTCACATGAGTGTCCTGCATCGTCACAGGGGCCTCAGGCCTGCATGGAGCCAATCAAATATTGTGATTTTTCAAAGGGATTGGGCAGGGCGAGCCTGGGGGCAGAGCAGAGCAGTGTGAAAATAGTCTGCCGTGGCGGCAGCCCCTGCTAACCGTGCAGACTGGGCAGGGGCTGTGTTCACCTATTGTTCCCCAAGTGTCACTGCTTCCTGCCAGCGGAACCCTGCTCCTCACCCTTCCCCCCTTCCCGACGCCAGAGCCTCTCACCTGGTCTAATTGTCCCCCACAGTCCATTTCTCTGCCCAGCAGCGGAGTGAGCAACCAGGATGCTGCAGGCCATGGCGCTGCCCCGGCTTCCGTCACACTGAGAATAAACCCGAGTCCTTCCAGTGGCCTACCAGCCCCTGCTGTCCTGACCTGAGGCACCGTCTCCACCCGTCCCTACCCCTGGCTCCAGCCCAGCAGGCCTCGCCCCGTCCCTCAGACTTACGCTGTGCCCTTGCCCTGGGACACTGCAGCTGCTCTCCCCTCTGATGTCCTGTGTGACTCCTGGTCCTGGGGGACCTTCCTGGCCACCCTCTTCCAGTTCTTCTCTGACACACTGGTGGCCTTTTTCTTCCAGAACTTACCACATAACCTTCCTTGGTCCCCTGGTTTTGGCCTCCTGCACCAGAACACAGCTTCCTGTGAGCCTTGGACGTGGCGCAGGGTGAGGCTGAGCACACCTCAGGTGCACGTAATGAACCGATGGCCCTCACTGCACCTGGGTCTCCTGGGTCCATGCCCGCCAGGGGCCAGATGGTGTGGAGCCAAAGTGAGCGAAGCTTTTATCAGTCTGCGTTGCTTTTTCTGGGAATAGGATTAGCATCAGCATCCACCTGGAGAGTGGATAAGGGAAAGCTCCGTTAGTTACATTTGGACTTTGCTTCTTTGGCAAACTCCAGAGCCCCCGCTGCTGGGATAGCCCAGCTCATGGCTCAGTGCTGGCCCAAGAAGCCCATGGGGTAGGTTGGGGAGAGCAGCTTGAAAGAATCCTTCTCAGCCCCTCTCCACCTTGACCTTCAGGGGCCTCCTGAACCCCTACACCCAGCCTTACCACGCAGGGCAAAAAGCCTTCACTGGCCTCGCTGCCCTGGGGTGCACCCAAACTCTTTATGGTGCTGTAGAGGGAGGTGTGATGATGATGGGCTGTGGCCCCAGGGCGCCCCCACAAGGCAGGGGAGAAGCACTCACCTGATGCGAGAGACCAACGTCTCAGAGAAGTTGCCATGACTTTCCCGAGGTTACCCAGCCAGTGGGCTGCAGACCCTCTAGCCTGGCTTGTGGGGCTGATGGTTGGGGCCCCAGGAGCTCTCCAAAAAGCCTCAGTGCTCTGTGCTCAGGCTGCCTCTGGCTATGCCAGGCTTTCCTTTGAGGTATTATTACTCTTGTGCTATGTATCAGAAAACCGAGGCTCAGAGACAGGTCAAGGTCACACAGATTCAGCTGCAGAGCTGGGATTTAGCCCAAATTGGGCCTGACTCTAAAGCTCAGGTGTTGTCAGGTGTGGTGGAACATGCTTGTAATCCTAGCACTCAGGAGGCTGAGGCAGGAGGATTGCTTCCAGTTCGAGGTCAGCCTGGGCTACATAGTGAGTGCAGGCCAGCCCGGGGTACATAGTGAGACCCTGTCTCAAAAAATAAAAAAAAGAATCCCAGTGTCTAGGGCCTCCCTGCCTTCACAAAGAGAACCAGAAAGTTGAGATGTGGAACAGGCATGGTACAAATGGCTGGACTTGGTCACTAACAGGCTCCCACACTGGTCTGGAAGTGAAGAATTCAAACCTGGGCCTTAGGAGCATGACAAATGACTTTTGAGGTTATTGTAAAATAGCCAAGACCTCAGACTTTACAATCCTGACTCCTGCTCTACATCAGCTCTTGCTGTTTCTGCCAGCACTGCTGTGACCTTGGCTGTGCTCCTGTGGCTGGGTGGAGGAGCACAGCCCTACAGCTGGGACACTGTGTTCCTTACACCTCCACTGGGCCTCTCTGGGCCTCAGGGTCTACACTTATGAAATGGGAATGATTCTACCTAACTCAAAAGATTAGGGCATCTCCAAGGGAGGTCATGAAGGCCAGAGGTCAGTAGCAAACCCCATGCAAATGCTGTGATTTTTTAACAATAAAAGAAACCTGGACTAAAGCTGATAGCCCCTTGGCAAACTAACTGGCTTAATTTGAATCTGCTGTCTCTTCACTTCTCTCCATCCCACCTATCAGCCTGAATTTGTAAAATCATTTGCAGCTTACAAATCCCTTCTATCCATTGCCTCAGGACTCCTTGATCAAAGCCCGTGAAGCAGAAATGACCCTCTGAGGTCACTGACAGCAAAACTGAGGCTCCAGGAAGGGGAACGACTGGCCCAAGACCCTTGAGCCAGTGTGAGGTGGGGTGGGCGCCACACTCGGCAGTTCATTGCCTGCTGCAAAGCTCCAGGGGCTGCCTTTGTCCGGCAGCTACAGCCCATGTGCCTGGGCTCGGGGTTCACCATTCCCTGGCCCAGGCTCCTCTCCCCTTATGCATCAGTCTTTCCAAATGTGTCACCATTCCTCAAGCCCACAGTGGCCTCTCTCAGCCCCTTGTCTTTGCACCCGATGCCCCTCCCTCCGACCACCTGACAGACTCCTGCCCGTCTTCTGTTACTTTCTATGTGCTCCCTGTGATAGCTGCCTGACACGACCCATTGTCTTATTGCTGTCATCAACTACGGTCTTGATTATTTTGCAGAGAGGTGCAGAGCCCAGGCTCTGGAGCCACACTGCTTAGGTTTAAAGCCTGGCTTGGCCACTACTGGCTGAGTAATCCTAGACAAGTTACTTGACATCTCTGTTCTGGACATCTCTGTGGAGACATTTTGTCAGCTATTGTTACAAGGGTTCCTCCAGGGATTGTTGTGAGGAGTAAATGGCATAAGTAGAATAAGCACAGGGCCTGGCAGAGCATCCGCACTTAGTGTATGCCTGCTGCCATTAGTATTCTTTTTTATCTGTATTTGGTGGTGCCTGCCCCATGGTCCCTGAGCTCAGGGAAGGCAAGGGTGCAGAGCCATGTGTTCATCCTGACCACAGCGCCTTCCCTGGAACCATGCCTGCCATGTGGGGGATCCAGGGAAGCACTGCTTCCCCCATAGGGGACCCTCGGCCTCGTGGCCCCACCCCACTGAGTGTCTCGGTCCTGGGGAACGGCTTTGCTAGCCCCTCCTCTCCGTGTAAACCCCAGCCAGGCTGTCCCTGAGGCGGAGGAGCAGCAGCTGCAGTAGGATTTATCTCCCCAGGCTGCTCCCAGCTGAGATTTATGGGCTGTGCCTGTCACAGTGACCCTGCAGGCTCAATTACAGATCTGCTTCCAGGCTGGATGGGAGCAGGAACCTGCTAGATTTGCCAAGTGGCCCCAAGGGGGAGCCACAGGCCCTGTCAAACCTGGGACCTCACCACAGGACTCATGCAGCTGCCTCACTTGTCACATATGAGGAAACTTAGGCCAGACACAGGAAGATATATGCAAAGCTCCTGCTAGGGAACATAGGCCCAGCCTGAAGTCTAATGTGGGCCTGGTGCTATCCAGGGAGCTCATTCTACTATCCATGAGGGCGTGATTTCCTTAGAACCCAAATAGCTTCCTTTTTATGTAGTGAAACTGTTTACTACAGAACATACTTTGAAACTTAGATCGGAAGCAAAACATCGGAGTTCCGTGGACAAAGGCCGCACTCACTCCGTGCCCACAAGGATGGCAGGAGTGGATTGCACTGGCCCACAAGTGCAGAGGGGAGCTGTAATGGATACAGTCTGTGGCCCCGAGTCCCTTTCTACATAAGCAAGAACTCGTTCTTCTCAAAGGGTCTCCCAGATATTCCCCACGAGCAGCCAGACCTGCACCCACCCCAGGATGGCTTCCTGCACGTCCTCGCTGACTCAAGCACCTTCCTCCCGGGTGCCTCAGTCAGTGAGACCCTCACAGTGCCTGCCATGGAGACAGAGTGTGGGCCAAAGGGGCCATTTCCTGTGTCCTCCCTGCCTGGTCCCTTGACTCCCTGTCCCTGAAGTGTAGCGTCTGACCTACCTGAACCCCCCTTATGGATTGAAAACTCATCATGTGAGAGTTCTTGGTCAGGTCACCTGCTCTTTCTACACCTGAGTAATCTCAGTGGTGGCATAGAGGTGATAATGCCCTCTTGGCAAGTGATTAAACAAGGCCATGTATATGCAATATCTGGAACATAGTAGCTGCTCAACGAACAGCAGTATCACTATTATCATTATTATCATTATCATTATTATTATACTTTCTGGGACAGGAACAGAAGCAAAGCTTTGAGACAAGTGGCTTGAGAAGTGATCAGAGGATTATTCACGGAGGTAACACAGGGAAGGAAGAAGCCAGCAGAGGATGTGTCATGGAGCAGGTTTCTGGTGTGACCAGCCAGGCTCAGTTCCACTGATGAATTCTGGGTGAGTGTGTAGAACATGTTCAGAGTTGTCCCCGCTAAGGGGTGAAGGAGCTGAGGTTCGTATCCCAGTCACTGACTGGGATCTGCTGCGGTGAACAGACATTAGCTCCCTGGCGGCTTTCCTGCGCGCATGCCAGGCCTGGTGCTCCATGGCCAAAGGAAGGCCTTGGGCAGAGTCGCAGGCCTGGTTCTTGGAAGCCGTCAGGTCGGCATCCAGAGAAATGGGGCACCCTGAGGGACACAGGGACCCCCAGCCTCAGCCACTGACGCCATGCAGTGTCGCTGAAGCACCTCTTCAGGATGGGGGTGCAGAGGAGGCTGCGACTGCTGGGGACCTACTTCCACGGGTCGCTTCACATAGGCCCTGGGACTTGCAAACGGTGTTCAGCCAGCTCCCAGAACTCATTCACCTGACAGTGTTATGGGAACCTCCCAGCGCCCATGGGAGGAGGTAGGCAGAGCCTGTGTGCTTCTCCTGGGCAGAGCTGGGGACACCGGCACACAGAAAGGAGGTCGCCGGGCCTCCCAGTGGTTCTCACCTGCGTGGAGGCATCACCCGGGCACTTGTTGGGAATGTAAATTCTCGAGACCCTCCCTAGGCCTACTAAAGCAGAAACAGTAGAGCTGGGACCCAGAAGTCTGCTCAACAAGGCCTGCAGAGGGGTCTGGTTCTGTGCTTGCTTAGGTTTGAGGCCAAGGTCAGACTGTGAGTCAGGCCAAGCTGGAACTGGACGCAGTCTCCTGTTTCGAGGCTGTCCTTGGGAGCTGTCCGGACGCAGGCCCAACCCTGGTTTTCATGCTCCTGGTGTCTCTCAGCCTCTCCCAGACACTGTCCCCCTCCCATTTGATCAGCCTGGGGCTTCTGAAAATTCTCAGCATGAAGGGGAAGGGAAAGAAAACTATTTTGGAATTTTGGAAATTCTGGCAGGCAGCTGAAAGCTTCTAGTTTTCCTTTCTCCACCTACCTACTTCTCAGAACCACTTAAAAACAGAGGCCTCCATCAGTGCTTCCTGGGGTGGGAGCCCTTCCCTCCACAGAGCCAAAGGGCCTGGTCACAGCCAGCTCAGGGCTGGCAGGGCACAGTGGTCACTACAGATCCTCTAAGAATGCCCATTCAGAGGCCTGAGGGTGAGGCCTAGGCAAGGCCGCTCAGGCAGGCCCAGCCTCCTGATCAGGGCCCAGCTGCTCACAGAGGCCTCCTAGCTCCTCCTGCTCCTGGTTCCAATCCCCATTGGGGGCCCTCGCCTCTCTCCCGGGCTCACTCAGTCTCAGGCTTCTTGGCACAGTGAGAGGCGTCTCCCCCCTCTCCGCCCCCAACCCACCATCTCCTGCTGAACTCCTGAAGTGTTCTTAGTTCCCATGCCACAAAATAGAAAAGCATCACATGAGAGAGAGCTGCCTGCACCTCCTCCCAGAGGGAACACGCACCCCTCTTCCTAGGGTCCCCACCCCTCCCCTCCCTTCCTTAGCTTTTCCTGCCATATTTAATTCGCACAAAGCCCACCCACCCACATCAGACCAAAGCAGCAGACAGAGCCATGACCACCAGCACACGCTGTCTCTCCACTGGCCTGGCCTCTCTCCCGATCCCCTCAGCCAGGCTCCTCTGGGGGGCTGTGCCTCTCCCAACCTCTGGCTCTGTGGTCCTGGCTTCCTTGCCTGGGTCACCAGCGCTGTCCTCATCCCCCAGTGAGGGACATCATTGGGCTGGTGGTCATCACTCAGACTAGTGGCTACAGCATGGCTGTACTGCAGCATTGTCCTTGCCGACCACTTCATCCTTGGAACCTGCTCCTGTCGTCTTTTCCAACATCACACACTTGCAGGACTGGGGCTTTTGTGGTCTCCTCTTTATGCTTCCAAACTGGATTTATATGTAAGCGGTGACCCCACCCCCAACCCCATTCTGGGGACTGAACTCAGGGCCTTGGTACTGAGCTACATCTCTAGCCCATTTTTAAAAATTTTGGGACAAGGTCTCACCAAATTGCTTAGGTTGGACTTGAGCTTGGAGTCCTCCTCCCTCAGCCTTTCAGAGGGCTGGGAATGCAGGTGTGTACAATCATGATCAGCTTAAGTGGCTACTTTTATGTGTTGGTCACTGTGCTTGGGTTTGATGACTTAGTGTTCAGACCTGCCTTCCACGGTAAACAGAATACTGGGGTCCTTAGAGTCCTGCCCTTCCACCCTACCCCAGCACACAATGTTCACTGGTAGCCTCAGCTGTGTGCTGATGACAGTGAAGCCCCTGTCTGCCCAGACCTCTCTCCGGAGCTCCACAGTCACACTTCTAACAGCTTCCAGGAGGGCAGTTCCCCGGATGGTCCACAAGCAACTCGGCACTTGCAAAGTTCAAACCAGACTCATACAGTGGTACCTAGGTCCACAAACTTAATTCTTTCCATGATTCTGGTTGCAAACTGAATTGGTAGAGACTCAAATCAAATTTCCCCATAAGGTCAACACTGAACCTAACCACTGAATTTGATTCAGTTCTTGTCCAATTTGGTTTGCAAACAGAATCATGGAAAGAATTGTTTGTGAACCCAAGCACCTGTATTCTGCTCCTTAAATTTCTCCTCCTGCCCTAGTAAGAAGAATCAGGCCACCATCCTGGACCTCAAGCCGTGAACTTGGGAGACATTTTTCTCCTCCCTTCAGTCCCACTCTCCAGCCATCTGCCTTCTGAACTGGGGTCTCCCTGGTGCCCTGGGCCCTTGTCACTGACACAGCTCCTAGACCATCTTCTTCATGCAGTCTTGTCCTCTCCAAACCAAGCAGGAACACAGCTGGAAGGCTCAAAAGTGAGCCTGAACACCCCACATGTCCGCCAGTAGTGATGAATGAACAATTTGCCATCTATCCATAGAATGGAATGCAGGCGGCCCTAATTTACCATGGTGGCATGGCTTTACGATGGTACAAACTGACATGCACTCAACAGAAACTGTGCTTGGCTTTGGAATATTGATCTTTTCCCCAGCCTGGCATAGGCAGCACTGTATTCTCATGCTGCTGGGCAGTGGCAATGAGCCACAGTTCCCTTCCAGCCACACAGTCACCCTGTCAATTTAGCACTGGTGTATTGCTGAGCTATCATGTCCAGTAGGTTATGTGCATTAAATCCATTTTCAACTTACAATATTTTTAGCGTACCATAGGTTTATCAAGATGAACCCCATCATGAATTGAGGAGCATCTGTAATCACTCATCCATTAAAAAGAACAAAGCTTGGGCCAGGGATTTAGCTCAGTGGTTCCGCCACCTGCCTTGTAAGCACAAGGTCCCGAGTTCAATCCCTGGTACCAAAAAAAAAAGAACAAAGTTTTTTGTTTTGCTTTGTTTGTGGTGCTAAGGATCAAACCCAGGGCCTCAAACATGTTAGGCCAGCACTCTACCACTGAGCCACACCCCAGCCAAGGAATGAAGAACTGATACAGGCTATAGGACTGATGAGCCTGGGAACATGAAGCTAAGTGAAATAAGCCAGACACAATGGTCTCATTGTGTATGATTTTGTTTTATGAAATGTCCAGAGTAGATGAATCCATGCAGACAGTATTCAGATTGCAGGTCCCAGGAACTGGGGGAGGAGTGGGAGAAACTGCTTAATGGCTGAGGCCTTTCGCTCTGGCAGGATGAAAACCAGAGACGTTGTTTGCACAATCCTGTAAATGCGCTAAATGCACTGAGTTGATCACTCTAAAATGGTTAATTTTATGTTATGGAAGTTTTGAGTAATGAATTCCTTTTTTAAGTAAACCTGACTTTGTCATTTCCATTTCAGTTCCCTATTATCCCCTATTATTTGGGGGTTGAGGTTCCAGCTCCATGGTTGGCCCCCCAGGTCCTGTATGGCCTGGCTCTCCACCTACCTCTCATCTGCCACTCCCCTCCTGGTCTTCCTTCCACACCATCTTGCCTGCTCAGTCACCCAACCGCTTTCCCTAGAGCTTCCGGGCCTTTGCACCTGCAGCTCCCTCTGCCTAGGACACTTTCCCCTGTAAAACTATGTTTGGGGATTATTTTCCCAGGGAAGCCTTTTGCTGCTTCTCCCATCCTGGGACATGCGCCGCTAGGCCCCACTCCCATCACAGTGCTGATGTCCCTTAGTGTCATATCTGATTTCTGTCTCTCCCCAAGGATCTGTGAGCCCCGACAGGTGTTGTTCCTGTCTGCACAGGAGTCAGTGGGGCAGAAAGGTAGAACAGCAGCGAGGTGGTGAAGCCTGGGAGCCTCAGCCTCTGCGGGGAAGGCAGAGCACAAAGAAGGGCGAGACGGGGAGCGGTGCTCAGATGAGGGAACAGCCCTGTCCGTGTCAAGGAGCCGGGAAGCTTCTTGGGGGTGGGGCATCTAGAGGACACCGAGTCTGAGTCTACAGGCAGAGAGGGAAGGCATTGCAGGGGTGAGGGCAGGTCCACTCGGGGTGGAGGAGGAGCTGCACACCCTGTGTCCGCTCAGAGCAGAGCCCCAGAAAGCTTCCCAGCCTCAGAAGCCTGAGGACAAACGACTCAGATTTGGGGCCAGGCTGTAGAGCAGAGGCCAGCGAGCTTCTCTGGCTGACACAGAGGTGAGGGGCCTGACAGCCATACTGGTGCCTGTTAACACCCTCACAGACCACCAAGACCACACACTCCACCACAATCTTCACACACACACATCATTGTCACAACCACTACATGCACATCATCATAACCATCACAACCACACACATCACCACAACCACACACATCATCATAATCATTGCATGCACATTATCACAACCACACACACACACATCATCATCATAAATATCACATACAGATCCTCATAACCATCACACACACCACACACCGTCGCAACCACACATACCTCAGCCACGTACGTCATCACCACAACCACCACAATCATCAGAACCGTCACTCGCAGGACCCAGAAAAGCAGCAGCACTGTGGGTCAGCAGGAGCAATGGTTGGAAGTGTCACCCCGAGAGCATGGGGCCAGTCACACAGGCACGAGCAGGTCGAGGAGCTCTGACATCACCCTGAGGGCAAGGGGGAGCCCTGAGGGGCCTGGGTGGGAAGGTCCCCCTGGCTGCACTGGCAGTGGCTAGCCCACCCTGACAAAGGCCTTAAGGGACACAGACATGGACGGAAGCGAAAAGTTCCTGCAGGGTGTGGTGGGTAGGACCCTGTGTCCCTGGGCTGATGTAGTGAGAGTTCTCAGGACCGAGAACCTAGAGCCAAGACCAAGCCAACATCCTCACTCATCCCCAGTCAGGAACCAGACTCCAGGTTCTGGCCACTGTCAAGGTAATGGCTGGAGTTAGGGAAGCCTGGGAGATGGGCATGGGCAGCACGGGTGAGAGAGAAAGTGGCACATGGCTGACAGGACTAGCCTCCCTTTCTCGTGAGGGTGACACAGATCCTCCCTGTGGTCCACAAGATGGCACTGTGTCCAGCCCCTGCTGCGGCCTCTGCCTGCTGGGCAGTGCAGCCTGGAGAGCACTGGCCAGTGCTGGGCGAGCTCCCCGACCAGCCCCTGGCTCTGGCTCACATAGCCTTCTTGGGCACAGACTCCAGACCTCCTCCTGCCCCTCCATAGCCCAAAAGCACCCAGCAGTCCCTGCCCCAGAGGAACATGCTAAGCAGAGCTGGACGGGCCTGAGGGCCAGGAATTCCATGCCCCTCTGGAGAGAGTGTGCACATGTACACACACACAGGCACGCACGGGAACACCCAGCACACAACCATGCGCAGACAGCTGGTACCCGTGATGCTTCCAGACCTTCCCTGGCGCTTCAGGGGGCCCTGGGCCCTGTCTCCCCTGCACCCCCTGCCTTCCCACCTGGCCTGCTCCCTCTCAGCCCTGTGAGTGTCAAACGGGACAATGGGGAGATGGGGCTTCCTTGGTGGAAATGGACCAAACACACTTGAGAGTGCAGTGGGGACACTAGACACAAGTGCACACAAACCTGCCCTGACACACGTGCACACAGCTCCTCACACCTGTGCCCCAGCTGCACACACGGGAGCTCAAGTCCAGCAACCCTTTTGAGCACCAGCAGATAAGGACATGAACCAGGGCACACAAATGAGCTCCCCTGCCCAGAACTGCAGGCCCAGCCCACCTCCCTTCCCATTCTTTTCTGGGGTAAACCTGAGCTGGGAAGGTGGCCAGGGCTCTGGGAAACATTTCTCCAAACCCCCAGGTGGGCCCCAGCCAGCCCCAAGCTCCACTCTGGTGGGGAAGGTATTGCTGCACCCCAGCTCGCAGGCCCCTGGCTGTGTGCCTGTGGGAAAGGCTTTCCTGCTCTGGTCCCGCTCCACTCCCTGAGGCTACTATTTAAAGTGAACTTGGGGCATGTTGGCAAGAGCCTCGGACAGGGAGGGATATGCTGGGCTGGAGGGTGAAGTCACAAACTCCCTTTGGGTGACCTGTGGCACCCCAATAAATCTCTGAGTAGTGCCTGTTTATAAGGAGCCCAGCGCAGGGCTTGGTACACTAGATGCAGATGGGAAATCTTCGCTTCCCCTGTGACCCAAGGAATGATTATTTATGGCAAAAGTTTGCACAGAGAAGACTGTGTTTGTTTGTTTGTCTTTTTGGTACCGGAGATTGAACTCGGGTCCTTGCGCTTGCGCAGCAGACGGTGAAACCACTGAGCTAAATCCCCGGCCCAAGACTGTGTTTTTAAAAAAAAGGATTTCCGAAACCCTGCAGAGCAGGAGTGCCTGGTGACGGGAGCTGCCTCACCACCTTACCTTTCCCTCCACCTGGCACCCAGCCCACAAGTGCTTCACTCTGCCAGGGGAGGAGTGTGTGCCAGGAGCATGGGGTGCGGCCTGGGAGTCCATGAGAGGGTTGTGGGCATGGTGTGTGCCTGTGTGTGTGTGTGTGTGTGTGTGTGTGTGTGTGTGCACACTGCACAGGAGCATGTGCCGAGAGTGTGTGCAAAAGCAATTGACAGAGCCTGGAGACTTGGACTCAAATCCCTGAGACACTTGTGGGCTTTATGATCTCGTCCAGGTTGCTCCCCTCTCCGTGCCTTAGTTTCCTCATTTACATAATGGAGATTATGATAAGGATAACTAAATTGCACAGGTCTCATGGGGATGAAAGTGACGTGCAAATAAGAACAACCTAGAGGTTGTTGGTGTTCACAGAACTGCCGCAGCTATTTTATGTACCCAGCTGGCACCACACCCTCATTCCTTCACTCACTCATTCATTCATTCATTCACTGGCTCCATTGCTGCACCAGGCCAACCTACACTGGAAGCTGAGGCTGAGAAATGAACTGGACAGGGTCTTTGACCTCTAGGAGCTTCCAGAATGATGGGGAGAGAGATCTGAACATTGATAGTAAGGGAGAGTGGGTGTCTGGGTTTGGGCCTTTTTTGTTTTGTTTTGTTTTGTTTTGCAGCACTAGGGAATTGAATCCAGGACATTGTACATGGTAGGCAAGTGCTCTACCATTGAGCTACATTCTTTCTTTCTTTGTTTCTTTCTTTTTTCTTTCTTTCTTTCTCTCTGAAACAGGGTCTCAGTAAGTTTTCCAGACTGGTCTCTAACTTGTGATCCTCCTGCTTCAGCCTCCCAAGTAGCTGGGATTACAGGCTTGGGCTATCAGCAAGGCAGAGCAGATGTCCTGAGAGGCAGCTGGGAGATAGAGGAAGGACAAGGAAGAGGAGGGTGCCACACGCCTTTCCCTGTCTGCCTGGGGACTGCTGCATGTCCCTGGAGACTCAGCCCCCAGCACCTCCTCCGTAACTCACCCAAGTGGTGCTTGGCTTTGGTCACCACCCTGACGCAGAGGAGCTACCTAACTGACATGTGGGCTGCACTTGGCCCTTGTTTCTACCCCCGGTCGACCATCAACTAGCTGTGCAACCTTGAACACATGACCACCTCTCAGACCTCAGTGTCCTCTTTGTTCTCGGGACAGGTGAGAGGACAGAAGGACAGAGTGCGTAGGAGATCACTTTTTGAGGTGTCGATTGCTGGGGACAGAGATTTTATTCCCACCACCACCTTCCCTCTCCTGGAAGAGAGCCAAATGATGTGTACACGCACAGGCCCAGGCTGCAGCTCAGGTGTGGGCCAGTTTCTGTTGGGGTTTGTTTGGGCTTGATTTCAAAGTCAGGGAAACTCCCTGGCTCTGGTGCTGTGGGCAGGGCCCGGTCAACAGCATTGCCAGGGAAATTCCCAGGGCTGGGGACCCTTGTCACCCCCATGGTGATCAGGCGACCCAACCCCTCAGGAAGGAGACTCGAGGGTTCTGCAAGGGACAGGCTGCCCCCTGGAGTCAGGTGACCTGGGTGTGGGTTCTGCTCCTCCTGGCAACCTAAAGCCAACTGCTTTTTCCCTGGGGCCTCAGCTGTAAAGCTGCTGCACAGGATTTATGATTCAGGGAGCCTTTTATACCCGAGAGAGGCACCAAGGGCTGGCATGGCCACCCCAGATCTGTGGGTCTTGGCCCTGCTATGTGGGAAGGCTCTCCAGCCAGGCCCCGATCCCACCTGCCTTGCCAGCCCACCGCCTCTACTCCTCCCGCCACCAGAGCCTTCCAAAGCTCACCCCCAGCATCCCTGCCAGGAACACCCCTCCCTCCCTCTCTCCTCTCCATCTGTTCAGTGCCATCTTTCAGGTATCACCTCTTCCTGGGGACCTTCCCACCCCAGGCAGCACTGGGGCTCCCCTTCTGGCACAGGAGTCTGCTCTGAGTCACTGCTGGCTTATGGGCAGGTCTCCCCAAACCACTTGTATTTGCCGAAGTTTACCCAACACCCACTGGGCTCAGAGCCTGGTACCCCAAGGCACAAATAAGTACCCCTGAAATGTCCTTCAGTTGGGAGTGGCATTGGGACATCTGGTAGGTCCATGTGGTTTATGGGAACAACAACAGGACACAAGTCCCTATTCCATCGCTGGTTCCACCACAAGTCCAGCTGCGTGGTCCTCAGAAGCCCCTTGGCCTAGGATAGCTGAGCCTCAGCTTTCTTTCTGCAAAGCGGGGTGGTTGCAAGGATTAGAGTGGATCAACTGCCCACCCGGCCCAGTGGGCCAGCCCCCTGAGATGGTAGCCCCATTTCTGTGGGTAATCCCAAGGGAAATGGCGTTTCAGGGGCAGTGGCCGGGGTGGTCTGGGCAGCGGAGGGGTCTAGGCCCAGGTGGGGCCAAGAAAGCTGAGCGACTTTCCCGAAGGGACCTGGATGCACTGGGAGGAAACCTGCAGAGAACAGTGAGCCTGTTGACTTTCCAGGAAGGAGTATTGGCATCTGTTGAATTGGGAGGGAAAGTCAGGCGTCCCAGGGGGCCTTGGGGCATGTCCAGGGCTATGATGCCCTGCTTGGGCACAGTGTGCCCTACATGGGCACAGTGGGTGGACCAGGGCAGTCCTAGTTCCTGGGAGCCTTGGCTGGGGACAGCCTTGAGCTCTGAGGTGGCAGGGACAGCCTGAACACCAGGGGTTGACTCAGCTGATTTACTTGATGAAGAGCCTTTGCACATGGTGGGCTGTGCCCAGGAGAAGACATCAGTGATAGGAGAGCGTCCACCTGCTCCTCCCATCCAGTAGGGCCTTTGATCTGCTGCCGAGGACACAAAGGACCACTCCACCATTGTTCTGGGAGAAGCAGCTGGTGCCACCCTCCCGCCTTTCCGGCTTCACCCCAATACACCTCCCAAACCCCAACCCAGCCCTCTCCGTGGCTCCCAGGCTCCATGTGCTCTTTCTCGCCTCTTTGCGCGCACATATGCTGCTGTTCCCCACGCCTGTGACACCATTCTTTTCCCTTGCCTCCATGCCTCTTTGGCACTGTGTTTTTTTCTGTTGCATCTTCACATGGTCCTCAGGGTCCACTTGCCACTCTTCTCCACACCGCCTTGTATCCTGGTGAGGCCAAGCACACTGACCATGGCCACTGCATCAGAGGGCTGTGGACAAGGCCAGGCTCCCCTTCCCTGGGGAGTCCTGGCTGGCTATGCTCCAGGAAACACACAGCTCCCCCTGCAGCACCAGGGAGGCCCATGAGGACCCTCCTGTCAGCAGCCCCAGAGCTGCACTCTCCCTGTGACCTCTGTACATCCTGCCTACAACTTTGGGAACAGTTCCTATATTAAATGTCTTTCCAATCTCAATTTCAGTAGACACCCCCCACGCCAGCTCCCGCCACACTGCATGGTCCCCAGTTTCTTCCAGCATTTGTGTCCTCCGCCCTTAGGCCCGGAGCTCCTGGCTCCACACCTGAGCCAGACCACTTTCCAGTCCAGGAGGAGGAAACAGGGAAACATCTTCGATGGGAGGCACCAAAATGTAATAATCCCACACGAGTGAGACTGAATGGATTGTACCGAATCTGCTCATGGATCCATTCATTCACTCATTCAACCACAGATGCTCCCTCTTGGAAAGCCACATGTGTCACCTCAGCCGAGGGACAAGGTGCAAGACACCTTTGTGGTGCTGGCATTGCAGTGAGGACACGAACATGAAAAGTGAAGCTCCTGTCATTTCAGCTTGGGGTGTGAAGGAGATAAAGCAAGGTACAGGGCTCACAAAGGCAGGGAGCAGATGTCACTTTACGTAGCAGTCGGGGGCCACTGGAACACAGAAGGCCATGAGGGCCAAGCCAGGGTGCCCTGGCGGAGGGATCTTCCAGGCAGGACTGTGGGGGCCATGACCTTGGGCCGCTGGAGGGCAGCAGGGAAGCAGTCTGGGGGCAGGGGTCTAGGTGACCTATGGGTGGGGACCTGCTTTCTCTTAAGGGCCTTCCCAACCTTGAGATCTAAGGACTCCTCAGGGAAGCCCTTACCCGGGCCAGGCCCCAGCAGGCAACTGCTGCCTGGATCCAGCAGAGGGAAGCCCGTGTAGGACACTCTCCCCCTGTTCTCTCTCTCTCAGTCCTCATGGTGACCTTGTGAGGATGCTGTTCTCTAAAGAGAACAAGGCTCAGAAAGGTTAAGCAGGCTGCCTAAGGTCACACAGAGTGGGGAGAGCTCTGCCTGACCTGTCACCCACCAGGTGTTTTCCAAGACCAGCACATCCATGGCAGGGAACCCCTCATTGGTGACATCAGCCATGCAGAGACAGGCTGGCCACAGGACCCAAGCTTCAGTCCTGGGGAGGGCAAGCCCCATGGCCATGGGTGGGCCATGCTTGTATGTGTATGTGTGGGGTTTCAACCTTGCTCTTTCACAGCCTCCCTGAGAAGGGAGCACTGGTAGGTGAGCAGGTGAGCTGTGCCATCCCCGCTGTACCCCATGCTCTCCAGGGCCAACCCATGCTGGCTAATGGGTGTCATTTTAGCCCTTTCAGTTCTAATAGACACTGTGATGACATGAAGACTGTCATTTCCCATGGCTCATGTAGACAATCAATGTGCTGGCTCCTGGAAGGCTAGAATGGCAGGCTCATCCAGGGCTGCCAAATGGTTCACACAGCAGCCTGGTGAAGGTACCCAGATCACAGACCAGCAGCAAGATGGGCAGAAGAGAAGGGGCCTCTGCTTCAGACACCCAGGGTAGATTCAGGACTCGTCAGCCAGCACCTACCCTAGCAGACTTCCTAACTCATCATGCTGCTACATCCTAACAGCAAAACAGGAACTGTGGTGCCATTTTGCAGATGGAGAAGTTGAAGCTCATAGAATCAAAGTGACTTGCCTAGGTTCATGCAATTAATAAGTAGAAAAGATGGACTTGAACCCAGTTCAATTCCTCCCATCCAGGCAACTCTTTCTCCCTTGCTTAATTCTCACTTTATGGGTTCTTTTCTGTCTCAACTTTTCTTCAAGTTACAGACGCATCTGTCCACCCCACCCCAACCCACTTCTGCTCAGCCACACTATGAGGCTCCTGAAGCCAAGAATCTCATTTGACTCACAAACTGTGTGTGCCTGGAGCCTGGAACAACCAGACACAAAATCTGGGACCCAGTGGGTGCTCATTGTGCTATTAAATGAATTGTAAGCGGGCTACCATTTTTTCAACTTGATGCCAATGGTCAGCCGGGTCAATGCGGAGATTTCTGTTACTGTAGAAGGACAACTTGAGCAATCTTTATGCAAATACAAAGGTGAGTTGGGGAAAGTGATGTATTATTAATGTGTTTTGGGTTTGCTTTTCATTAACAAGGTTGCTCCACTTCTTGGTATCAAGAGCTCTGGAACGCTGGAGAAGGGTGGGTCAATATTTGTAATAACCCCAGAGATCTTTTCACAGTCCCCACTCCTCTTCCTTGTGATGGGAACTCAGAAATAGGTGGGAGGACTGGAGTAGCTCTGAGAGAGGCCAGAAGATGAGAGAAGAACCTACCTGGAGGATGAGGCTGGGCTGGTGATCTGAGCCTGATTGCAGGACAGGGACAGAGACACGTGGGAATTCCATCCACCTTTTAGTCAAAGATCACAAGACATTTAAGGGGAAATTCCTGCAGCCTCACTACTGAGCAGGCCGGATCTGTGATTGCTATGGGAACCTGATGGAGAAGGGCATCATGGAGGAGCAGTCTCCAGGCTGCATAGCACTTATCTTCAACAGCGACACCATGTGGCTGGGCCCAAAATGACAGCACTCCCCAAACATCAGCTCCCCTTGCCTGTTCCTAGAGTTTGAAGGCAGAGCTGGCCTGCTGTCTATGAGGTCCTCAGGGGCCCCAGAATCAGTCCAGGATGGTGGAGGCCCTGGATGATACTGAACTTCCTGTTCATGAAGGCTTGGGAGAGCAACAACTGGAAAGATAAGAGGTGCTCTTGGGCCGGGAATTTAGCTCAATGGTACAGCCCCTGTGTCAAAAGCTCAAGGTCCTGAGTTTGATCCCCAATACCGGGGCGGGGGGAGGCTCTTATTTGTACCCTGAACTGGTAAAGTGCTCACACATAGTATGCAATGTGGCAGTTGCATGCACACCAGGCCAGCAGTGAGCACAAGTATGCAAGCTGACAAGTAATGCTTGTGGGAGAGTTCTCTTCTGAGGCAGATTGTCTTTGCAATTGATAATGACAGCAATCACAGCACACTATGGTTAACAATGCTTTTGTCCTTTTATTTTCTTCTGAGCCTCACACCAGCCCTGGGAGACAAGGGGGCAGAGGAGCCTAGGAAATGGAGACTCAAAGAGGGACTTGGCTTGCTCACCCAAGGCCACCAACAAACACCATCCACCCCCTCTGTGGTGCCCACACTGCCTCCCAGGGATGCCAGATGCCAGGTTCCTACCCTGCCTGCTCACAGCAGCATCAGGACCACAATGGCAATGAGCATGAGGACTCCAGCCAGGATGCAGAGGCCCAGGAAGATGATGTCACTGGTGTCCTGGGCCACCATGGTCACCGGGCCCTCCAGTGCCTCCACCTCATCCCTGGATGGTGCCTCCTGAAGGTGCTCAGCAGTGGCAGCGTAGGGCCCGAGCCAGTCGGAGCCAGACAGCAGATGGACAGAAGCCTCCTTGCGCCGCGGCTCACAGCGGACCTCATACTCATGGATGTCCTCCCGCCCGGCTGCCGAGAAGTCGATGTACAGCACGCTGATGATCACCGAGGTGTTGTTTCTTCTCTGCGGGGTCACAGGGCACTCGCTCACATCTGACAGGGCTTGGCCTGCCCCTGTGGCCCTAGATCTATGTAGTCCTAGGTTCCAGCTCTAGCTCAGCTCCTTACTCCAGCCCCATTCCAAGCCTCACTGTCCTCTCTACAAAAGGACACTCTCTGGAGGACCATGTCAGAGTCTGCCCTGGCTTCAGGGAGGCGGGGTTGATGAAAGTCGGTAACAATAACAGCTACCATTTGGGGGTCATTTCCCATGTTCCAAGCTCTGTTTTTTTTTTTGGTACCCGGGATCGAACTCAGGACCTTGTGCTTGCGAGGCAAGTCTGGTGCCACTGAGCTAAATCCCCTTCCCAGGCTCTGTATTTTAAGTACACTGTCTCCTTTCATTCTCACAATGATGCTATTATTAATATGCCCGTTTTACACGTGAGGAAACTGAGGCCCAGAGGTGAAATCCCTTGTCTGAGATCATACAGCAGTCAAGTGACAGAGACCATATTCTCCCCCAGACCTGCCCAGCTCTTCACTCAAACCAAAGAGCACCTAGCCAGTCCTATCCTTGGCAAACGTGTGGCCGTGACTGCTGAGGCCTGGGTGATTTGCCCACAGTGAGGTCCAGCAGCAGCAAGTCTCCCGCCTCTCAGTTAGCAGCTCCACCCCTCGTGCTCAACAGCCCTCCTTCTGGGATCTTTTCTCCCAATCACACATGCAGCAGTTGTCCTGGCCTTCGGGCCACTTGTCACCCAGGGATACCACCCTAGGGTTGGAAGAGCCATCAAAGAGGGACATGTGCATAAAGGGGCTAAAACAGCAGCCCTCCTGCCCCACAGGCAAAGGAAGCTGGGATCAGAGTGCCCTGAGCAGGGCCAGGCGGCATCGTGGTGGGCAGAGCAGCAGGGACGTGGGGCTACTCCCACCCCCGCCAAAGCTGCAGCAGCCATTATGCCCTCAGGCAGCCCAACCTCCCCCATCTGGTGGGCACCGCCTCTGGGGCGGGCTTCTAAAAACTGAAGCTGTGCACGTCAGAGGGAGCAACCCTGAGTAAGAAGCACCCAGCACCCGGGCCTGAGTGCCCCCCTTGGGAAGGGTTGAGGGGGGTCACAATCGGGAGTTTCAGAGTCTCGGTGGCTTTGGGGTCTCAGGCTCTGATCCCCTCAAGGGAGCCTTCTGCCTCTGTGCCTCAGCCTGCCTCCCTTCCCACCCTCTGAAGGGGACTTGTGCCCTGCGTTTGGGATCACAGGGCAAAGCAAGTCAGAACTGAGAGCAGAAAGGGATCCAGTAAGAGGACTGAAGTCAGTCTGCATAATAAAGGAGAGAAAATTTGAGAGGGTGAGCATGGAAAGCATGGGGTTTTGATGAGCGAGAACCTTAGGAAGGAAAGGAAGCCCCCAAGATGTGGTATTGAAGGTGAGGAAGTCAAGTCTCTGAAAGGCCCAGAGGGAGGTGCGGCAAGGTTGCTGCTGCATTTGTACTGCTCTTGGCCATCTGAGCCTCCTGGGAGCAACTCCATGCAGAGACTGGGCTCCTGGTCTATGGTTGATAAGGGTTACACTAGGCATCTATGAGCCCACGGCTCTCAGGTTTTGTATTTCCAAGCGACTGACTCCACGATTCTACGGTTCTGTGGTTCTGGCCTTTGGCAGTGGCTCCTTGACTTGGAGACTGGTGGCCACTAGCCTTTGGGTGGAGGAGTTCGTGATTCCCTGCTTCTGGGATTCTTTGTCTCCCTCATCCCATGACTCTGTGGAATGTGGTTCTGTCCCAAAGAAAAGCCTGGAGGACCCCAGGGTGGAGCAGGGGTGACCACAGGAGGTCTTGGCAGCCAGCATAGACCACCCCCATCCCCGCCTCCTCTCGGGTCCAAGGATGGGTGCTGGGAGGCTGGGGGCAGCGGGGCAGTCTGTAGGGCCAGCGGGACGCATCTGGCTAACGCGTTGGGTGGGGTGGGGTTGCTGGAGAGCACATGTGTCTGCAAGCTGGGCTGCAGACGCCTGGATTCCGAGGCCCGGAGTCTCCAGCAAAGCCCACTGTCCTCTCCCCCGCCTCTCCAGACCCATTCGTCAGAGCACAAACATTCAGGGTGCTTGGGTCCCTGCCCAGGGACTCTGAGGGCCCCGAGCCTGGGTTCAAGGCCTTTGAAACCCAAAGGTGGTAGAACAACTTGGAGCAAAGCCTTGCACCCCAGGGCAGGAGGTGGAGCCTGTGATTGAAAGGCCCTTTTGTTTGCAGAGCCCGGGTGGATTTGGATTCCCAGGTTGGATGGGGTGGGCAGGGCTAAGGAGGACTCTGATGCTCTGCATATTAAAGGGGTGAGGACCTGGATGCTCTGGGGGGCTCCAAGGGAGAAGGGGGGAACAGCAAGGAACTTTGCGGTGTTCACCTCTAGAGCCTCTGAGAGGTGCGCCAAGCAGGCTGCAGGCTGTGGCTGGCTGTCCACCCTCTCTTCGTCTCTCCTGTCTGAGCTCTTTACTTACTGCTCTATTCTGAGCAAGGCTGTTGAGGTCAATAAAGCCAAGAAGGGCTGAGCTCTGCACCCAGCTTAGGCAGAAGCCCAGGAACGGCTGGTTTAGAACCCCTCCCTTGTACCTGCCGCCCTCCCCTCCCTCTGGGCCCCTACCTGAGACTCAGTGCCGCAGGTGTCGAAGCGGGCCTGGATCCGGAAGTTGCTGCCAACTTCCTGGGCCGCACAGTTCCGGCTGCCCAGGTAGACCTTGGTCCGGTCCAGCGGGGCCAGCGCTTGTGCAGCGATCAGGATCTGGAAGTCTGTGCGGGAGCAGCTCACGTTCATGGGCACCACTGGGAATGAGAGGGAAGAGCTAGAGGCTGCAGGGGCAGAGGGCTGGCCCCACCTCCCCCACCTCCCAAAGGGTGGCAAATGGGGAAACTGAGGCCCAGGTTGGGAAGGCTCTTATGGAGACCCATAGGGCACAGTGCAGGATAGTTTATGTTTGTCAAGCTGTTAACCCCATGGGACTGTGAGCTCCGATGGGCAGACACTATATCTGCTTCTCTCAGCGTCCCCTGAGCCCACTGAGTGTTGAATGAAGGAATGGAGTGAACAAATGAAAATCCTTAATCATAATAAAGCTACTATTTGCTAATCACCTTGCCATATGTCTGGCAATTCTTTCAATCAATCGTTTCTTCAGTCATGTAATAAACAGCTATAGATGACCTATACATGCAGGCCACTATGCTAAACACAAGAGATACAGAAATGAAAACACAACAACAATAACAACAAAAACAATCCAGCCCCAATCCCTGCTTTGGTGGAGCTCATTACAGTTGGCAGAGTGTAGAGGGATCTGAAGGGAAAGGCAGGAAAAGACAGAAGACAGAAGAGCAGCATGGGGGAGAAGCAGGGAGGTGTGGGTCTGAAGAGGGTGGGGAAGGGAACCCACTGTCCCTCCCTGTGGTGACCCCATGAGGAGGGTGCCAGTAACCCCGTTTTAGTTCTAGAAATGAAGCTCTGAGAGGTGAGGTTGTTGGCAGGGGGTGAATTGAAATGTCGGCTTTTGGGTCTCTGGGGCTCTTGAGCTCATGGTCTCGAGAGCTATTGGGCAGCCAGGAGGCGAGTGGGTCTGACTCTGAGTGTCTGGGTCTGTGTGAGCAAGAGTGTGTGCATGTGCGTGTGCGTGTGTGTGTGTGTGTGTGCATGCACAGGCAGATGTGGCTGGTGGGAGGAAGCAGAGAAACCTGGCAGCAGAGGCCTGGACCTCTCCTCCTCTCTCCGGGAAATGCCTCAGACATATTTCAGCTCTGGTGTCTGGGTAGCTGGGATTTATGGGCCCGCCATCTCCCGCGATGATCTCCCCAGGGCTGAACTGTGTGTCACCCCTGACAGATGCCGTGCTGCCCTCTCAGTGGGGAGGCCGCCAGCAGCCTGGGCCCCATCTGGAGCCTAGCCTGGAGGGAGTGGCCTGTGTGACCCTGGGGAGGGGTGGCTTCGGGTGGAGGTTCCTGCATGAGGCCCTGGGATGAGCCAGGACCAGAGCTCGCCTGCCTGCCTGCCCTTGGTGTCCGCCGTGCTGCATGGGGACAGGCTGGTCCTGGGAGGCACCAAGCTGAGAGGAGTCAGAAGACCCACAGTGACAAGGACTCTAAGGACCCTGGGTACCTTTTCTCATTTTACCGGTGGGAAATTGAGACCTGGAGAGAGAAAAGGACATGCTGGTCCACTGTAGCACAGCCCACCGGCACTCCAAGCCCCCGCCCATGCAGAGCCAGAGGAGGGGACAGTGCCGACAGACCTGCGGACATCCTCTCCTCCCGTAGGGACAGAGTACACCGAAGCCCAGAGGGATGGGGTCTCTTCTCAGCCTCCAGCTAACTGCAGCTCTTTCCCTCATCACTGGGACCCCCAACTCCTCGATCCCTCTGGGCAGGGAAGGAGGACCAGTCTGAGATTGGAACAGGCCTGTGACTCATGAGGGACAGAGATGCTGAGGGCCGGGCACTGTGACCTGTGTTCCCCCATGCATCTTTGTCTCCTTCTGTCCAGGATATTCATCAACACCCCCACCCCCTTTTGCGGTACAGGGCATTGAATCAGAGACTGATCTACATCCTGGCTCTTATTTATTTATTTTAGGCAGGGTCTCACTAAGTTGTCCAACTGCCCAGGCTGAGCTTGAACTTGTGATCCTTCCGCCTCAGCCTCCCAGAGTCCTGGAATCACAGGCGCGCACCACCAGATCCAGCTTCATCAACCCTTTTTACAAACATGCCTGCTTGCATGGTCAGTCAACAGCCACCTCTGGGTGTGGCCCTGCTCTGCTCAAGCTCAGCCCAGGCGCCCTCCTCAAGTCCTGCTAAGACACACAGACCACAAGAGAATGAGTTCTAGTCCCAGCTGTGTGCCTGGCTGCCCGTGTGACTGTATGGAAGTCGTTTCCCTCTCAGCACCTCCATTTCCCTATCTCCACAATGAGGGCCTTGGGCTGGCCATCTGGAGGACACAATGGGCCCCAGCACAGGCATGTGGGATCCGAGGCCAGGGAAGAGTGGTGGGAGGAGGGGAGAGGTGTGACCATAGCTCCCAACTGACCGACACCACCAAGGCCAGAAAAGCCCAATCCCAGCTTCCCCAGCCTCCTCTGCAGTCAGGCATTGCCATCTAACTGAGTTCAGAGCAAGGAGACACAGGAAAACATCTGGTGAGGGCTTCTGGCCATGCTTTTGCATTCCTGAGAAAGGGACAGCTCCTCCCCTACCCTCTTCCAGCCTTGACCACAGACATGATGCCCGGAGTTGTGGCAGCCATGTTGCAACTGTGAGACTGAGTATTCCAGAGATACCATTTGGGATAGTGTGTGTCCACACCTCGAGCCAATACAGTAGCTGCCTAGCTCCAGACTTCTTATATAGGGAAAAAAAAGGCCATTTATTCCATCAGTATTTCAGAGCAACACAAGCAAGGCTGCTAAGCTTCTCCTTGGCCTGACCAACGGTTTCCATAAGGTATTGCCATGCCTTGTGTGTTACCCTTCGTGTGTGGGCACCAGGGATGGGCCACAGTAGCAGAGGGGCCAGGTGGGAGGAGCTAGGAGCTGAGAGAAGGAGGGTTCCACAATAGTGAGAAGAAGCAAGGGCCAGGCTGCTGTGGTTGCAAAGGCCCAGGAGACGGCAATTGGAGGTCAACTGAGAAGGGACGGGAACAAGTTGGTAGGATGAGGCGGCCCCAGCTCGCTCACCTCCAATGTAGGCCACTGAGAAGCCCCTGCCAGTGGTGCTCCGGTCTGTGTGCAGCACCAGCAGGAGCTGGTTGGAGCTGGAGGTGGCGGGGCGTGGTGAGTGGCGGCCACACCAACTGCCCAGCAGGGGTGCCTCCTCGCTGGCCCCATCAAAAGCTGCCAGATGGTCAAAATCACAGGTCCTGGTCAGGCTGTTGGGATCCTCCAGGTCCAGGTCCAGGAAGAACACCTTGACCCGGTAGCCAGGAGGCAGGCGGATGGTCCAGTGGCAGCGGATGTTGTTGGGGTAGGAGCTGGGGTACTGTGGACTGGAGAAGTTCCCCCGCACAGCCATGTAAACCTCCTGGCATTCTCCTGGGTAGGGGAAGGAGATGGGAGGAGCAACAAGGAGGAGGGGGAATTCCCCCTCTGCGGAGACAGCTCAGGCCGTGGCCACTGCAGGGTCCCCGAGCCACTCTGGCAGGTGTGGGCACCATGGCCCACAGGCTGGAAAGTTGATCCCAAAGCTTGCTTTAATTTGAAACTAGCCAAAAGCTGGGACTCTCGTTCTGACTACAGTCCTCTTTGAGAGCACTGGTCCTGTTAGGACCTCCGTGGTAATCCCTGATTCCACAGTGGTAACACCTAAGCCACACCCCTGGCTGGACAGACAGACTGTTGAGATCTGGCCTTTTTGCACTGCCCCACCATGTGGCTGGGCAAGTGTCCCCCAAGGCCCATCTGATAAAGGCTTGGTTTCCAGCTGAACTGCAGGGAGGTGGTGGACTCTTTACAAGGTGGGGCCCAGTGGAAAGAAGTCAGGTCATCTGGCCCTTGAAGGGCACATTGGGACCCCAGTCCCTTCCTGACTCTCTCTTTTGCTTCCTGGCTCCCATGAGGTGAGCGGTTTTGTCCCACCCCACACTCTACCATGATGTTCTGCTTCACCAGAGGCCAAAGACAATAGTCAACCTACCATGGACTGAACCTCTGAACCATGAGCCAAGAAAACCCTTCCATCTTATACAAGTTATTTATCTGAGGTATTTTATCACAACAGAGATCTGACCAATACACCCTCTTCTATTTCATCCTTGCCACTACCTCCTAGTGCTACGAGCACAGGCCAGACTCTATTTTCCATGCCCTACACATGCCCTTCCTCCTGCTAGAAATGCCCGTCTCTTCCTCCTGCCTCTGGCTAACTCCTCCATGGCATCGTTCCAGTCTCTCCTCCTCCAGGAAGCCCCCCATAATTCTTATTATTAGCACACGTCACCATGGCTCATCCTCACCTCATCCATCTCCCCACTGGACTGGGAGCTCTCTGAAGGTTCATTCATTCCTTCTACTTCCTACATGCTAGATAAGGAGAAGCCCATCAGGAGCTCACAGTCAGGCAGGGGAGACTGACGAACAAACCACAGAAATGGTAAGTGTTAAAGCACAGTGTGAGAACTTCTCTGAGGAGTTGAGAAATGCCCTGATACTGTGACACTGAATCGGGAAGACCTTGGCCTTGGGTTCGAGGAATGTGCTAGCTAGCGCACCTCAGAAGACAGTGACACAGCCTCAGGCCCTGAGGGGACAAGACTGTGGCCCTACCGCATAACAGGGAGGCACAGGGTCTGGGGTGGCTCCTACCTGAGAAGTAGTGGGCCTTGAAGCCCCGGCCTCCAATGTTGAAGTCGGACTTAAAGACCACCTGCAGCTCCCGGCCCAGCGACACGAGGGTGGGGGGCTTGGTGGCGCCACAGTAGTGCTGCCCTTGGGCTGGCCCAGGCCCCCCTAGCACAGCCACGTAGTCATAGGTGCACTGCTCACTGGCCTCCACCTGGAAGTCCATGAACACCAGCTTCACGGTGGCAGGCCCGGCGGCCCGGATCACCCAGCGGCACTCCACGTTGTTGGGGTAGTTGCTGGGGTACTCGGGGCTGGTGAGGACGCCTGACAGGCCAGGCAGGACACCGCCACACACATCTGCAAGGGAGTGCTCTCGAACTGAACTTTTCCTCTCCCCGAGGCTCCGACCCCCACCCCACAACAGCACCCCAAATGCTGCTCCCAGGGCGTTGTGATGGGACCCTCATCGCCACCCACAGAGTCCCGGGAGCAAGGCAGGCACTCATGCCGGGACACCTTTGCAAACTGCACCCTAACCCTGACAGGGGTGTGCTGCGGTCTCCCCATTCTACAGCAAGAAAAATGAGGTACAGTTAAGTAACTCACTACCGGAGTGAGGGAGTTTGTCTGAGAGATTGGAGGCGCCCGGGAGGCGAGTGTGAGGCTGGGATGGGGAGAGGTGGGGGCCACCTGCTGGACTCCCCTACTGAACAGGGCTGGGGCACTGACCACGTCACCCTAGGGGGCGGGAGCTGCGGCATTTTTACCCTGAGTCCCCAGAGCCCAGACCAAGGGCTGCTGGTAGTGGAGGGACCTGCCCGGACTTCAGACCAAAACCTCAAGAAAAGGATGTGGAGGCTGGGAGGACACCAGGGAAACACAAGGCCCAAGGGACACGCACAGGGCCCCGCGAGTGAGTCTCCAGCTGGCGAGCAGGTTTGACCAGGAAGACTAACCCAGAGCCCGGGCACTTGATGCTGGGACTGTCCACTCCCGTCAGACCAGAAGGGCCCAGAGGCTGAGGTGCCTGAATCAGGGATGGAACCAAAGTGCAGTGTGAAGTCTGAAGCAAGTAGCGTCTGCCTTTTGTCAGCTGTGTGACCCCAGGCAAGTAACTCAGCCTCTCTGAGCCCTGATGGAATATTAAAAATCATAGGAGCCACTCAGCCCCATCCACAAGAACCTGATTCTGTAAATGCGGGGAGCCGCTGCTGTCAGCCCTGGGGAATCCAGCTTGGCAGTGACAGTGACTGCTGTGCGGGCTGGAGGGCACCAGCAGGGAGGTACTTCCTGAGCCCCAGAGTCTGGGCCCCTGCACAGCTCTGTGACCAGAGCACAGGACCGGGCCTCTAAGAACTTGGCTTCTTGTCTGAATGCCGAGGCGTGGCCTCGGGTCTCAGGTTCATTGTCTGTGAGGTGAGAGGGCAGGGGAGACCCGCTCCAGGCTCCACACTAACAACTTAGCGGGGGCTCCCAACCTGGCTCTGGGCTCCATTCTTTTTTTTTTTTTTGGTACTGGGGATAGAACTCAGGTCCTTGAGCTTTCGAGGCAGGCTGCTGAACCACTGAGCTAAATCCCCGGGGCCACAGATTCCATTCTTATGCTACACTTCCAGCTATCTAAGTAAAAGATGGCAGCAGAGGCGCAGAGGCGCCGGTAACTCCAGCACCCTGGGAGCTGAGGCAGGAAGAGCGAAAGGCCAAATGGCTCCCGGGCACAGAGCCAGACTCTGCCCCCATAAAAGGGGCTGGGAACCACCTCTGTGGCAGAGCACCCGCGAGTTTGATCCTCAGCACCACACACACACATACACACACACACACTCGTGCGCGCACACACACAAGATCATACCTACAAGTCGTGTGTCTCATGTAAAACTTTAGCTCCATGAGGTCATCAACATCAATGTGTTTTCAATGATTGGCTTGTCATAAATAAATGTTAAATATATAAACTTATAAAGTAAATGTATGTCACTAAAACACGGACGGCCTCCATCTCTGTCACCTATTGGGAATTAGCATATGGTCCATGTGACAGAAGGGCATTCCTGGTTATGAAAATGTTAGGGAGGGGTCCGTGGGCTATGGCATTTTGACCTTGATATCTTATGATTCTAAAACTCAAAGGGCCTAAAATTCCAAAACTCTGATTAATGTGGCAGGGACTGGGTGACCCCTCCCCGAGTCCCGGGGGCCCTGTGAGCCCTGTGGACCAGGAGCTCCAGGGTTGCCGGCTGCCTGGGCTGAGGGACTGAGCCAGTGACCTCCGCCCTAGGAGAAGGGAGGGGGCTGTCTGTGCAGAGAAGCTGAGGACAGGAGGAGGGGCCAGTGGGAAGGGAAGGAGAAGCAGGGCACAGGCAGGGGACAAACCTGCTTGAGGGAGCCAGGGGTTGGGGACCCTGAGTGAGGGCCGAGTTCAGGGACAGGGAGGGAGGAAGTCAGCAGCTGCACATAGACCCTCAGACACGGCAGTCCCTGGCCCTGGATGCAGGAGTGGGACTCGCAAAGGGTCAACAGCAGAAGCAGTGGCAATGGTGCCCCTGCAGCCTGATACCACAACAGGAACAAGTAGGACAGGGTACAAGAGCACCAGAGGCCTCATTCAGGAACACAGGGTCCCGCTGGGGGCTCTGGGAGTGACGGAGAGAGGAGAGAGGCCCAATGCCCTGCTGTGAGGGTGGGAGCCCATGACCACCAGACTACTATACTACAAGGTTGAGGACACGAGGAGGTCATGCAGGCCACAGAGCAACCTCCCCACCTCCACCCAGGGCAGCCGCTCCCCCGCCAAACACCTGACCTTTCTGGTAGCCTGCAGAAAAGCCGTGGCTGGCCACATGCTTGTCAGAGTGGAAGACGACAGACATGACATTCCATGAGGAGGTGAAGGGTGGTGGGGGCACCTGGCCGCAGAACCTGCCCAGCAGATTGCCCTTGTCCCCCGACGCGCCGTTGTAGATCTCCAGGAAGTCGAAGCTACAGGTGTCGTGGTACTCCAACTCAAAGGCGTGGAAGGTGAGCAGCACTGAGGACCCCTCAGCTACCACAACCAGCCAGGTGCACTCCATGTCATAGGGGTACAGTCTCGGGAAGTTGGGGCTGGAGAAGTTCCCGGAAGGTGCTGAGAGGACCCCGCCACATTTGACACCTAGGGCGGGGGAGAAGGAGACTCAGAATCAGTGCCGGGATCTTGGGCAATGTGGGCTCAGCTGCAGCTGGTTCTTGGGGACAGCGTATGGGAACACAGGCATGGCCCCAGTACAGCCAAATAGCCACACATTTTCTCATGCGCCTACAGAGTCTTCAGATATTCCCAATGCTTTCTCTTATTCATTCAACAAATACTGCTGAGTGCTAGGCATGTCCTAGAGCTGGGATTACAGGAGAAACAAAACAAGAGCAGCCTTCCTGCCCTCGTGGAAATTACATCCTAGCAAGAAGAATGCACAAGAGCGATGGAAACAGAGATCAGTGCTGCGGGGAACAAGAAAGCAAGTGAATGAAGGAAGGGACAGGCTGGCCTCTAACTTTAGAGAAATGAAAATGTACAGTCTCTTACAGTACATTCTTGGGCTGGGGTGTAGCTCAGTGATAGAGTGCTTGCCTAGCATGCATGAGACGCTAGGTTCAATCCCCAGGACTGAAAACAAAAAAAGACATTCTTTATGTGTATGTTTGCTTCTATTTATAAGAAACAATGAAGCCAGGCATGGTGATAGGCACTTGTAATACCAGCTACTTCAGAGGTTGAAGCAGGAGGATCCCAATTTGAAGCCAGCTTCATCGATGCAGCAACTTAGTGAGATCCTGTCTAGGAATAAAGAGGAAACAATAAAACAAAACTAATAAGAATAATTATCTGGCAGAGGAAAGAGTGAAAATAAAAGGAGAGGAAATCGGCATGACTGCTAGACCTCTTTAAATGTATCTTGTTTCAATTTCTCTCTATGTTCATACTTTTTTCTTCTATTATCTTTATCCAGTTTTAGGATTAGCACAATGTTGAGTTCCTAAAATGAGGGGAGAAGTGTTCCTTCTTTTTTCTGCTTGAATTGTTTGATATAATTTATCAGTTAAAATGTTTATGAGCCTGCTGTTGTCATACAGGTAGGTTTTCAAGCTAGGAATATACTTTCTTTAATAGGTGCTATTCAAATTTTATATTTCCTCCAGAGTTAGTTTCATTAATTTGTCTTCCAAGGTACTTCTTAGAAGTTGTCAAATTTATTTCAAAAAAGATTTTTGTAATATGCTTTCTATATCCTTTTAAATTCTGTAAAATCTGTGGTAATGTCTCCTAGATCTTAATATTGTAATTTTAAAAATATATAACTGATATTGTGTAACAGGAAGAAAAGGTCTAAAAGAGCAGGGGAATTGGGAGGGGTAGGGGAAGGGAAAAAAGGGAAAGGTAAAAATATGAGAAGAGGAAAGAAAATGGAAACAAGGTCTTTGCAAATAGGGAAGGGTGGAGGGGGTGAAGGGAGGGCAAGGGAAGGGGAAAAAAATAAGAACCAAGAGACTCATGTAATGGTACAAGATCCCAATGATGAATGTAACTGTATTTTATACCAAAAATGTACCAATAAACTTAATGGGGAAAAAAAATGTATCTTGTTTCATAATTTTGACTTTGTAATCACATAGAAGATAAAACAGATAAAAAAGTTAATGTATTCAAGGTGAGACAAATAAATATAACTATGTATCAAGTTGGTGACAGTCACAGGGGAAAATGATTTCAAGTGACTTTGGGATACTGTATTTTGACTGTACATTCTTAGTACAATATATTCCTGGGGAAAAAGTGAGCCACAAAAAGATCTTAGACAATATTCAATAGCCTTGCTTTAGAAATAACATTAAATACTGTTATTTCACAAATATTATAGATATTGGAATAAAGCAAATAGGTATGTTAATGTTACACCAAGATTTTCAGGGTAAGAAATAAAAGATGCAAATATAATAATAAAAAAATTTAGCCAGGCATGGTGGTGCATGGCTGTAATCTGTCACTCTGAGAGGCTGAAGAGAAGGATCGCAAGTTCAAGACCAGGCTGGACAACTCAGTGAGTTAGCAAGACCCTGTCTCACAATAACGCAGCTCATGTGAAGCCTCTGGGTTCAATCCCCAGCACTGAAATAAAACAAAACAAAAATTTTCTTGTGATTCTTAATATGAATTGAAAATATCAATTTCAATGTAAGATTTATTTTTAAAAAATATATTTCCTATCTCTGTTTACCAAACAAACTGAGAAGCAGTGATATTTCAGTACCATTGTGTAGCCCTGGGCCTCAGATTAGGATTATTATGTCCAAATGACCCAGGGCTCCTTAGAAGAATGTTTGGCACTGGGCAGTATACAAAGCGTGCTTGGAAGGTTATCATCCTAGATGGCAAAGAAGCTGTCGAAGACTGAGGGGCGTGTCAGTGGACACAGGGACCTGCCTGAAGACTGAAGAACCTAAAATCCAAGTGTCACAAAAGAATAATGATTGCGGGGAAGTGAAACACATCAAATATAGAGAGACTTATGAATTTATAATGCAACTCAGAAGAAATTAAAAAGGTTTTCTTTTAGCGATTGTTGAGACATTAATGCATTTTATGAAAATTGATAACTAGAAAGGGAAAGAAATTAAGCATCTACCATCCATTCCCGTACAGGCTGGATTTTCAAATACCAAATAGCTGGTGAGAGAAAACTGTTATTTATAGAAGACTGCAGAAACAACTGCAGCATTGAAAAATCATAATTTTGCAAACCTTAATGAAATGTTGGACGTAAATGACATCCTTAATGTCTGCTCGAATCACTGAATGAAACCTACATAGTTGAGTACAGAAGAACTCTCTGCAAGGTTCTTTCAACTTGGCTACATGAATTAAAATTGTGTGTGTGTGTGTCTGTGTGGGTATGTGTGTGTTGAAGTGGGGTCTCACTATGTTGTCCAGGCTTGACTGGAACTTGTGAGCTCAAGTGATCCTCCCACCTCAGCCTCCTAGATGCTTGGGACTACAAGTACGTGCCAGCATAACTGGCAGAAAACTTTTATACTTAAAAAGTGTGGCCAGGAATGTAGCTTAGTTGATAAAATGCTTTGCATAGCATGCACCAAGCCCTGAGTTAGTTTGATTTCCAGTGCCAAAAAAGGAAAGGGGGTGAGATCTAAGTTAATTGGAAGGCTGAGGCAGGAGGATTGTAAGATTGAGGCCAGTGTTCGTGAGACCCTGCCTCAAAACAGAAAGGGCTGGAAATGTAGTTCAGTGCAGGGCCCTGGGTACAATTCTCAGTATGGGGGAAAATATCAAAAGTTAACTTACTAAGGAACTTTATAATGGATGGATCAGACTAATAGCCCCAAAACTGTGAGTCCACCACTGAGGAATCACTGTCACAGTGGAACACACACACACACACACACACACACACACACACTACTTATAAAGATTTCTTGAAAAAAACTGAAGGAACCTGATTCTAATGAAGTCTCCATGTCTGTGCAGAAGTTAGAATGAAATAGAGGCTAGGGATTTGTTTGTCTGCTTGTTTGGTTTTTTTTGTGCTAGGAATCAAACCCAGGACCTCACACGTGCTAGGCAAGCACTCTACCACTGAGCCATATCTCCAACCCCTAGAGCAGGTGGTGGTGTGGGGGAGTAGTGGGGGTGTTTGCACTAAAAATCTCACTAAAATCTCCAGGCTAGTCTGGAGCTCCTAGGCTCTCTCCTGCCTCAGCCTCCTGAGTAGCTGGAACTATAGATGCACCCAGCCTAGAGGAACATTTTTTTTCCTTGGTACCGGGGATTGAACTTAAGACATTGGACTTGCAAGGCAGGCAGCAGAACCACTGAGCTAAATCCCCAGCCCAGAATATTTTGTTTGTTTGTTTGTTTGTTTTTGGTACCAGAGATCGAACTCGGTCCTTGCGCTTGCGAGGCAGGCTTCGGAACTACTGAGCTAAATCCCCGGCTGCCAGAATATTTTTAATGACAACATGAGGATATATTCAGCCAACTACAGAATGTTGACAATTCTATAAGATAAATAACTCAGTTCCACAAAAAAATTATACTAGGGGGAGGCATAATTGTTACAATAAAAGAGCCAAGTATCAACCAATACAATGTGTAAACTGCTTTTGGATTCTGATTTGAACAAATCACCTCTAAAAAGACTTCTTTGGACAATAATTGAGGAAAACTGAACATGAGCTGAGTATTAGGTAGAAGTAATGAATTATTATATCATTTAATGGTATTGGGATTGTATAGTTTTATGCCTTTCCCACTTACAGATATGTCCTGAAATATTTATGGATGAGAAATATGATATCTGAGATCAACTTTAAATGTTTCTACACACCTCAGAATGGAAGTGGGGTGGGACAGAAGAATCAAGAAAGGCAGAATGTTCACGTTGGAGTACAGAGACACAGGGATTTATTATACAATTTCTCTCTACTGTGTGTAACTTCTCAGGATTAAAAGTTGAAAAAGTAATCAGCACTTCCTTCTCCTCGACCACCCTATTCATAGTGAAAACCTTCTCCCCACCCAATGCTCTTTCTTCCCTCTCATGCTATTTTTCTCCATTATTTATCACCATTTAACACCATGTTTATTTATCTGGCTCATCACCAGCACCCCTCCACCTCCGGCAACCTCAAGCCCCTTCTCTTAGACTCTGCTCCCCCCTTGCCTCCCCTTGTGCCCCTCTTCCTTGCTCCAGGACAGACACTGGGACCCCATTGAGCAATCCTGCCCCTCCCACCTTGGCACCTGGCCTGTGGGGTGGCACGTGCCCCAGCCCAGGCCCCAGCCCTGCTGAGAATGTCTGGATGGGACTCCTTTCCTTTCTGCTCCCTTGGCCCGAGTGAGACCCTGGGCAGGCCGGGCTTGGAGCTTCTGGAAGTCATGTTGGCAGATGGCACGGCCCATGTGCAGAGGAGAGATGGTCCTGAGCCAGCTCTGCTCTAGCCCCTCCTCCCTGGCTACAGAGCCGACGAATCAACCCATCCTTCTTTTTGCCTGAACTCATTCAGGTTGGGGTTCTGTCACTTGCAACCAAAGGCATCCGAAGAACACACTTGGGGACAGAGAGATGCCGTACGAGAGACACATTCACATATGTGTGCTGTGCCAGGTCTGGGCTGTCTCAGAGCAGGCCCCGCCTCGGGCAGCTCTCAGAGGGGCAAACAAGACAAAGCCACGGGCCAGGGATTTAGCTCAGTGATTCCACCACCTGCCTCGAAAGCACAAGGACCAGAGTTCGATCCCCGGTACCAAAAAACAAGACAAAGCCACACCATGTGGTTGTGTTTAGTCTGGGTGTCAGGGGTCCAGAGGGAGGGAAGCAACCTTGTTGGGGACAGCAGTATTAGGGGAAACGTGAGATTCACAGAGGAGGTGATATCTGAGTCTGAATAGGAAGATGACGAAGTCTTGTCAGTTTTGGAAGATTGGGAGAGGGAATAGCAGGATTTCGTGTTCTCCATGTGCCTCTGCCATGTGCCTGTGATACAGGGTGCTGCTGCCTCCCCTCCCCATGCTGCAAGGGCTGATGACATAAAGGCAAGCAGATGGAGGGACATCCTGTCCAGTGCCTGTCCTTGTCCTTCCCCCAGCAGGAGAAGCCATGAGAGTGTCAGAGAAGAACTTCCACTGCCCACATGCCCTAGGCCACTGTGTAAGTGGAGACCTTGTCCACCACGCTGACCCCCAGAGCCACTCCACACCACTGAAGCTCTGGTGGCTGGAAATAGAGACAGCTACCTCACTCCTCCTGCCACCAGGTGTGGGCTGAGACATGTGGGCGCCCGTCCCATCTCTACCAGGAATGGGGTGCCTGGCAAGGTATACTTCCTCCCTGGGCTCCCCCAAGCTTGCAGAAACGGTTGCTGAGTTTCACACCTGCACAGCCCTTACAGAAGGTGAAATGCTATCACCTCAGTGGCACAAAGGAAGAGCCCTTGGAAGCTCACGCAGCACAGAGCCAGCTGGGACCTCAGGGCAGCCAGGGGCTCCTGGGGGCCCCAGTGAGGGAGGGTCTGAGGCTGAGTGCGAAGGGTTCCCGGAGGAGGTGACATTTGACCTAAGCTTGAAGGATGAGCCACATGTCCTCAGGTTAGGAACTCCTGGAAAGGAAAATCCTTTTCAGGCAGAGAGGGCAGCACAGTTTAAGATCCCTGAGGGTAAAGCATCCTCAGAAGGAGTTGTGATTTCCACGCCAGAGTGCGGGATGCCCGAGGGGAATGGGGGACTGAAGCTGAATCGTATGTAGATGTGAAGCTGGCACCCAGGAGCACTGAATGTCATGGTAAGGAAAGGATCAGATGGGGACAAAACACCTCCTGCAGTGGCCCTCTAATGTTCTCTGGGCCATTCCCATCAGTCACCCTTGGTCACCGTGTGGCCTTGAACAAGTTACTTAAGCTCTCAGCTTCTTCAACTATAAAGTGGGGATGAATACTCACCTTGAAGTTGCTGGGAAGATTGATATGTAAAGCAGACAGCAGGGGCTCAAAAACACCCTCTCCCCATCTCAGAAACAAATTCATCCTCAACCCCGGCACTGAATGGGCCTTCTGTTTCCTGGTTCTTCCCCAACCTGACTGTGCCTGCCCCCTCTCCTGGTTCTTGGGGGCCCCCAGGAGTGCCTACCTTTCATGGCCTGGGCCCTGGGGCCTGCGCCCAGCAGAGCCACTGCCAGCAGCAGATAGGACCCCAGCTCTGCCAGCATCTCCTCACCAGGGGTCTCTGCAGGCTGCAGAGCTCGGGTGGGCCGGGACCTGAGGGTCTGAAGCAGGGGAAGAGAGGTGGAGCTGAAAGGGCCTCCAAGCTAATGGTGGTGTGAATAATTCATCGGCCTCGAATTAGTAAGCTGATCCCCGGGTGCTTCCTCCACCGCACACCGAGGTGCCGGATCTGGTATCTCCAGGTTGACACCAGGTTGGCGCTCTGAGATCGGCACTGGTCACGCCGTATCTGGAAGGGAAGCAGCCTGGGCCTGAAAGGAAACTGAATGGTGGAGAAAGGACCCGGGGAAGACCAATCTACCCTGGTTCAGTTCAAGATGGGTAACCTTGGCCAAGTTGTGCAACTCCTGCGGGTCCCAGCCTCCTCTATCCAGGAGATCCATTCAGTCCCACCTCTAGGGCTATAGGAGCAGGTGGGTAGCTTATGCTAAAGCACACAGGCTTTTCCCACTCTTCACCCTGGGGAGAGCTGCAGGAGCCTCGAATTCATGGGACATATGGGACAAGCTGTTTCCAGATGTGAGAATTCACTCAGAGGGAGAGAGAAGGTTATTGTGGACAGCAGAGGAGGGGAAGTCCGCCACGGCATAACAGGACTGGAACTTCAGAACTGCACTGTGCAACTCTCAATGCAGTAATGGCTCCAGGCCATGGGTGCATTCTGGCCACGAACATTAAATGTTCCCTCCTTCACTAACCCACAGCCTTGGTTGGATGCCACTAGGTGCTGGTCTCCCTGCTGGGAGCTGGGGCTGCTGCAGTGCCCTCAAGGACTCTGTCTCACAGGAAATGTGACCTTTCTCTTGCTCTGGGACTCTCTGGTTCAGCCCAGCCCAACACACTTTTTCTTTTTTTTTTTTTTTTCCCTTAGTATTGGGGATTGAATCCACAGCCTTCTCACTGGGCTGCATCCCCGGCCCCTTTTTTATGTTTTACTTTGAGACACTAAGTTGTCCAGGCTGGGCTCCAACTTGGAATGTTTCTTGCCTCAGTCTTCCAGAGTGCCGATTGCAGATCACCACACCCAGCTCCAACACACATAAACTCCATCTCCGTGTGGTGCCTGTGCCAGGTGTGGGGCCATTGGAGGAAACGTGCACATGGGGTCCTGGGAAAGCTCGAAGGCTCTGAGCCCAGCACCCAGGGTGGGGAGCAGGAGTGGTAGTGGCTGCAACATAGATGAAATGAGACCACGGATAGGGCTTCTTAGCCAGCCTGGCTCAGTGTGTAGGAACAAGTGTGCTTTCTCTCTACCCTAGAGGGCCCAGGATGTCCATTTGACAGACCAGGCACCTGGTCCCCAGGGAGCAGTGGCTGCCAGCAGATGAGGCAACTGGAAGGAGTTTGCCAAAGGGGATCGGGAATGTTCAGGACTGAGGGATTGGCTTACCTGTGGAGCTGATCGGCAGGAAGGAAAGGTTCACCTGCTTCTGGTAGCTTGCGGTGGGGCAGCTTTTTCTAAACTCCTACTGTGCGAATGAGAGGGTCCTAGAGCCAACCCAGTGCCTGCTGGACATGGCCCTGGGACTCTACTGTAGCTCAGGTGAGCACTGGCCACTGGAGCCTACTGTGTGCTCCTGCCTCGACAGTGAGCAAACTGGCATCAGAGGGCCCAAGCCCTGGTCTTCACGTGGGCTTCTCCGCAAGAAGACACTGTGCCACGCGCTCCGCTTGAGAGGGGACCCTAGGAGGGATGTGAGACAAGGATGGGCAAGAAGCAGGTATTAGGGAGCAGGTTACCCTGTGGCGCTTCCCGGAGATAGTGCCCTCACTGTCCCACCCGACCAGGCGAGGGAGCAGAGTATCTCACTACCGACTCTCAGCTGCCCTGGAGACATCAGAGTCCAGGGACATCCAGCCTGCCCGTGCCTGGCCCCAGTGCCCATGGACAAGGGCAGGACCAGGACAGGGTATCTACTGAGCCACCACAACAAAAGACTGCCATGGTTTCATGACTATACCTTGGACTTGATATCCCCAAGTCATCCCTGAAACATTTGTTCCACTCCCTGGAACAACTGCTTCTCTTCCTGGATCGCTCATATGCTTTCCAACCATATCACGAACCTGGGAACTGCCATAGTAGCCTCGGGCTCCCCAGATCAGCAGTTCCCAAAGAGAACCTCACTGCCCATCAACTCTTAACTTGCTCACCCTCTGGTATTTTCTATTTCCGGTTGCCACACAGCCAGTGCACTGAGCTGGGAATATGGCAGCCTGTCTCAACTGCCTTTCCTCCCACCTCCTACCTATTGGTCACATTTGAGCCTGACCCCACCCTTGCCTCTGAATGACGTCTGAAACCACCTCGAACCAAGCTCGCTGTCTCTCCTGCACTGGGACAGCTGCCTCCTTGCTGCCCTGTGTGTTCCTCTCTCTGCTCACCCCCAAGACAGTCTCTCTGCTCCAGTCTTTGTAGAATGCTAACTGGGCCATGTCTCTCCTCTTCTTGGGATGAAATCCAAAGTCCTTTGCTCGGCATTCATGTCCCTTCAAGACACCTTCCCAGGTCATCACAGACTTTCTCATGTTGAGCTCCACCTCCCAGTCACCTGACATTTCTTCAATTTTCTGCATGTGCTGTGCCCTCAGCCTGGAATCCCCTTCTTTCTGCTCCATCTCCTTGATGGGCTCTTAATTCACTGTTAAAACACCTGCCGTGCCAGGGATGGTGGCACATGCCTGTAATCCCAGCTGCTCCAGATTCTGAGGCAGGAAGATCACAAGTTCAAGGCCAGCCTGGGCAACTTAGTGAGCCGAGGCAAAGTGAGAAGAGGGGGATAAGAACATGGCTCAGTGCTCCCTGGGTTCAATCCTCAGTATCACAAACACTTGTCATCTCCTAAAGGGTGCTGTCCTGATCCCACCCCATGCTTTGGGATCCCTTCTCACTGGCTGGTGGGCTTTCTGAGGATGCCCTGTCTTCTGGGCTATCATCCAGCCCCAAACACATCTTCTGCCCCACTGCCTCACCCTGCATATCCTAAGCACTCAGCAGCTATTCGTGGATGCACAGCATCTATCCTCATAGTGATGGGCACCAGGCACAGAAGAGGCTACGTGGAGATGTAGATCTACACGAGCAGGACACACTGGTGTCCTTATTCACTTGAACCCATGTTCATCTGGGCCCAAAGTCCATGCTCTTAACTCTGCTGTCAGTCTTGTCAGGCTGCCATCTACAGTGCTAGTGACTGGCTGGCTCATAAGCACAGACATTGATTCTCAGAGTTACGGAGGTCAGGAGTCTAAGATCAAAGTGCTGCCAGGTTTGGTGTCCAGGGAGGGGCCACTGGCTGGCTGTGTCCTCACAGGGTGGAAAGGGTGAGCACTAATCCCAAAAGGATTAACCATCTCCCAAAAGACCCCACCTCTTAACACCATTGTCTTGGGGGTTAGGATCACCCTGCCCAGCGGAGTGGCACCACAGTCCTACACAGTAGTTAAGTGTGGAGCTCCTACCACCCAGGCCACATGGTTTCAAATCCCAACTCCCGGAGTTACTAGCTGTGTGGTCTCCTCTCTTGAGCTGGCTGTGCAGCTCCACAAGCTAGGAGACACAGAGGCTCTCTCTGAGGGGTGTGAATGTGTGGCCTCAGGGAGGGGAATGATGTCCCTGATTCGGTCACGTCCCTGGGTGTACCTGTGTCATCCTCTGTCATCTACGCACCAGGCACAAATCCCTGGTCTCTGTGTGTGACGGCTGTTGTGTATGGCTGCACCCTGTGCTGCTGCCCCATCACTGCCTGCTTCTCTGCACACAGACAACCTCTGTGCACACACAGGAATCACACGGTGCTCCTGTGTACACATGTCTCTCTGCGTGCCCCGGATACATACCTAGACAGTGTATCTCCAGCTGTCAGTCTGTCTACTTCTCCCTCAGGATATACACAAAGATTTTGGGGTGACTGTCTCTCGTCGAGAGTACATCCAGGTCTCAGTGCCAGGGTCGCAGCTGAGTGTTAGGTATTCAAGTGCCCAAGGATCATGTGCCTGCCCCTGTACTCTGCCCTTTCACAGTCACTCTGCCCTGTTCTTGTTCCTAAAGGCTGGAGTGTGAAGGAACGTACCAGGAATGACCAGGTTTTCCCAGGGCCCCTGCCCAAGGGTGTGACCGTCTCAGCCTCCAGCCCCTGGGCTAATGGGAAGAGAGTGAGGAGGGGCTGGAACTGCTGCCTGTTGTGGACCCTCTCCCTAGGCTCTGCCCCATTCCCCATCCCAGTGAGCCTCCCCACCCTGTGCTCATGTCACAGATGAGGAAACTAAGGCCCAGCACTCCAAAGGGCCTGCTCCAAGAGCCAGCGCTGGGCAGAGGGGACACCCATTGTCCTGGGACAGGGCAGAAGTTGGGGGTCAGCTAGAGAATGGCATGGAGCTGTTATTAGCCACCATTTACTGGAAAGAGCCATGGCTTGGGTTCGAAATTCCCCAAATTTGGATACTAGTTCCACCTGCAATGTACTGTGTAACCTTGGCCAAGGCCCTCCACTCTCAGAGCCTAATTTTCTACATGTGTAAAGTGAGGCTCCGAATCATCTACCTAGCTGGGCTGCTGTGAGGACACACTGTGTGATCTGAGAGGTGAGAACACTTTGCAGACTCTCATGGCTGTGTCCAGGTGCCTGTGTGCCGGCAGGTAGACAAGAGGTAACTAGCATGGCCATGTGCTGAGCTGGGTGTTTTGCCCAGCATTCCACATGGGTTGATTCATTTTGTCCTCATCATAGCGCTCAGAGGAGCTACCAGCCTTGCCTGCTGCACAGATGAGAAGCTGGGGTGAAATAGCCGCCCAGGACCGCATAGCCAATATGTGGCAGAATCAAGATTCAAACCCAGCACCTCCTGGCTGCAGGGCTGGAGCTCTGAACCCTCATCTGTGATCACCAGGGAAGCCTGACAGAAGGGGGTCCTGAAAGAGGACTGCAGGGCCACGAGGCGGAGCGGGTGAGGAGATACACAAAGGTAGCCCCCTGCTCCTCTGGCCTCTCTCCTCCCTGTCCTTTGATGGCCAATTAGTCCTGCTTCTTTGGCCAAGCAAGGGCCTCTAACAAGCCCGGGTACACTAGAGGAAGGTTACATTAGGGAAAACTGCCCTGTTGCCCCTCCTAGCCTCAGAAGAGGCTGCCGAGATGGAGGTCCCAAGACTTCAACCTCTAGAGGTTGTCAGGAAGATTCTGCTGCCTCCTTTTACCCCTCTAGGGCATCCTATCTTCACCCCTTCTCCCTTGCCCTCTGCTCCTCAGCCCCTCCTTCACAACCAGATCTCAGGGACCAAGGACAGCGCAGCATAGAACCTTCCAGGTCCCTGCCCTGCACTGGATACCAAGCTCAAGCCTCCTGCTCCACAACGAAGCAACAATTGGACTTCCCCTGACACCCAGGCACATTCATGTCCAGCCATATCCAAGCTTATGTGACTTGGGCAAGTTCCTAACCTCCCCTCCACGCCTCACCTGTAAAATGGGAATAATACATTAACATTTGCAAAGGCTTTAGAACAGGAGTACATGGCCTGTGCTCTGCTCTATTTAGGCATTCATTAATTTAAATTAACCTTTTTTTTTAAATTAACTTTAAAATCTTTTTTTTTCCCTTAAATTCTTTTATTGGTACATTTTAGGTATACGTTTACGTTTATCATTGGGTGCCTGTGCCTGAACATGATGTATCTTGGCTTTTATTTTTTTCCCCATTACCTGTGCACCCTTCACCCCCTCCACCCTTCCCTATTTACATATATTTCGTTTCCATTTTTTTTCTTTTCTTGTAATTTTTCCTTTCCCTTCCCCTCCCACCACCCCTACCCCTTTGGACCTTTTCCTATTTCAAAGTATCAATTATTCATTATTAATCCTTTTAATCCTTATTTACACTTTCAGTTTCTCACACTAGAGAAACTATTCGGGATTTACACGTGTGCCCTATTTATTTCACTTAAGAGTGTGGCCTCAATATGCATCCATTTAGCTATAAATGACTCTAGTTTCTCATTCTTTATGACTGAGTAGTACTCCATTTTATTAAAAAAACACATCTTGTTTATCCAATCTCCAGTTGATGGGCACTTGGGCTGTGTCCAAGTTTTAGCTATTACAAACTGTGCTGCTATAAACATGGGTGCACATATATCGCTGTTGTACGATTCTTTCAATTCTTTGGGGAAGATACCCAGTAGGGGAAGAGCTGGGTCAAATGGGACCTCTAGCCCTAGTTCTTTGAGGTATCTCCATTCTGATTTCCACAGTGGTTGCACCAGTCTGCACTCCCACCAGCGGTGGAGCAGGGTTCCTTTCTCCCCACAGCCCCACCAGCATTTGTTATTGGTTGATTTCTTGATAGCAGCCATTCTTTCTGGGGTGAGGTGGAATCTCAGCATTGTTTTCATCTGCATCTCTCCAATGACCAGTGATGTTTAACTTTATTTTATTTTTTGTGGGGGGATACCGGGGATCTAACTAGGGACCTTGTGCTGTCGAGGCAGGCGGCGGAACCACTGAGCTAAATCCCTGGCCAGTGATGTTTAACTTTAAAATCTTTATAACTTTGCAGAGGTAAAGACTCTCAGCTCCATTCCACTGGTGATTAGGGTTCAGACAGAAGTGTTGTATTAATTCAACAAGCATTTATTAAGCACCTACTTACTCTGCCAGCCTAGTGTTGGATAACTATGTTCATTTTCCCACTTATTCCCCACAGCTCCCTGAGGAGATGTTAGTATTCTCGATATTTCCCAAGCCCCCTTCGGTGGCAGTAGCACCTGGCTGACCCCTGGCTGGTTACTCTGTCTCCCCACAAGGAGAGCAGAGCTCAGGGCTGAGCTTTAGTACATGCTGTAAACTAAGTGCTCAACAAACAGCTGTTGAGAGAAGGAATAAAAACATCCCTAGTTTTCAAATGCGGGAACTGAAGTCCAGAGAAGTAAAGTCACTTGCCTGAGATTAAACAGCCATTCAGTGACACAGCTGAGATTGGAACCTACTACTGTGTGAGCAGCTTGAAAGCCCCAGTTCGTCCTAATTCTGCCCATGTGCAGCACCTCTGTCTGGGGACCGACTCGGAGCAGTGCCCATAGATGCCTGGAGCGGTAGGTAGCTGGGGCCAAGACCCCAGAGGCTCCTTCACCGAGTACCCAGGGTCCCTCCTGTCTCCACTTGGCCCTCTGTGTTCCCCCAAGGCTGCCAGATATGCCAGCCAAGGAGGCCTTCTCAGGTCCTCCATCAAGAAGCGGGGTTACCCAAGCTCTCAGAAGTCCAGATGCAGAAGCTGTGACAATCAGCTTCCGGGGCCTCCAGGCTGCATGCAGGGTCACCTGGGGCCTCAGAGTGAACAGCCAGGGCTCCTCGCAGACAGGCAGCGAGGTGGTGGAGGAGACTTCAGAGAGCAAGTTAAAACCCCTCTTCCTGCCCACTGTCTGGCTACGGAACCAGGACAGAGAGGACAAAAAGCAAAGACAAACCAGCATTCATACCCAGTGTCTGCTGTGTATCAGGCAGAGGGCTGGGCCTTGCAAACTTGCTACAGGGACTTCTGCAGCCGCCATGAGATGGGGACACTGCCAGAGTCAGGGTTCTCAAGACCCAGCAGAGAAGGCCATCAGAAATGTTTGCTGACACCCAAAGGAACGAGTCATTCAGTCTGCAGAATAGTCAGGGAGGTAGGAATTATCTCATTGAGGAAACAGGCTCCGAAAGGAAGGAATCAACAGCATCAAACTTTGGGCGCCCAGAGCAGAGGAGGGAGTGGAAGGCAGATTGCAGCAGGGTGGGGATGGAGAGGAGGAGCACACTCTGGGAGGGACGCGCAGCTCTCTAAGGAGAGGCTGAACTAGGAGAGGGCCAGAGAGCCAGACCGAGGAGGGCAAGGCAGCGAGAGTGCTGCAATAACACGGAGGTGCTTTCTTCCCCTTTCCTTTGCATTAATGTGGGGAAAACTGGGACAGGCTGCAGCGCTAGTGAGCCGAGCCGGTAGAGATTCCCTGGAGGAAAAGATCCATTATTCGGAGATTCAGGGGATCTCTGAGCTGGGCGAGATGATTTGCTTCCTGGTGAAGACCCCCTCCCCCTTAAAGGGGCAGAGCAGAGGCTGAGGTTTCCCTGTGGGTGAGGCACTGAGCTGAGCACTTAACTTACACAACCTCTGCACTCCTCAAAGCAGCCCCAGGAGGGAGGGAATTACCATCTTCATTTTACAGAGCAGTGTTAGCTACCCCACAATCTCAGGGCTTGCACCAGCTCATTCATTCATTCATTCAGCAATCACAACTGCTACCCTTGCTGACCAGACATCGTGCTAGACTGCGGCAGGGGACTCAGCGTCACACCCTGCCCTCATGGGGGGAACACCACTTTCTCCACTAGCTATTTCACCTCTTGAGCATCTCTTGCCAATCAAATGCCTGAGCACGAAGTGTGAGGGAGCAGTGGGCACTGTTGCTATGCCACCTCTACCACCCTGCCTGCCCCAGAGGCCCAGCAGGGAGTTTCTACGTCCACCAAGGGGTTGCTCTGTCTCTGCCTTCAGGCGGCTCTGGCTGCCCGTGAGCCCACTCAGGGGGCACCAGGAGAGCCAGGAGTTCATCCCCTCAGCCAGTGAGGGAGCAAAGTGCTCTGAGGATAAACGCTCGGCTTCCTTGTCCCTCAGTGGGAGAATCCTAAAGTGAGCTGCAGCCTTCTGGCAGAACCCCAGCGAGATGAGCTCCAGCTGCTGCCAGGGGTGACCTGCCAGCAGCTCCCCTTTACTGTCTTTCCTCCCCAACTCCCACTCCCCTGATCACCTCCCACGCACATTTTTTTCTTTCCTTCCTTCCTTTCTTTCCTTCTTTTTCTTTCTTTCTTTCTTTCTTTCTTTCTTTCTTTCTTTCTTTCTTTCTTTCTTTCTTTCTCTCTTTCCTTCTCTCTCTCCCTCCCTCCCTCTCTCTCTTTCTTGTGCCGGGGATTGAATTCAGGACCTTGTACTTGTGAGGCAGGCGCAGTGCCACTGAGCTAAATCCCCAGCCCCCATGGACATTTCTTGTAACCAAATGCTGCTTGCTCAGAGTCACCTTTGGAGCAAACCCAGCCTCAAACAATGCAATTGTAAAATCTGGCACTCAGCAGACTTGTAGCAAATGCTTGTTTTCATTTTCATAGAATCAGTCACCTTTGAGAACACAGTTGTGGCTCCTGCCACTGCTGGCCTTTCAGCATTGTCCAGGAGCAGGTGCAGGCCAGGGGCCTGGGGGTGCAGCAAGCTGGTGTGGGTGTCAAGGCCACAGGGTCCAAGGCTCTTCTTGGGGATGGAAGCCACTTGGAATCTTGCCATACCATTTCTCAACCCAGTCTTCCAATCTCTGCCCCAACTCAGGGCTCTATGTTCTGCACATGAGGCTTCCAGCCCAATGCTGTTTGTTGCCAGTACCGCCCACCCTTACCACCTTTCCTTCTTCTTTCCAGGTGCCCTGGTGGTCAGCGCGACCAGAGGGGAAGCACCCCTGTGTCCAGGCAGAGGCCCTGATGCAGACTCACCTGCCCTCATCACCCCTCAAGCTGCCCCGTGTGGCCTCCCATCTGGCCCAGTGTGCCCACCTGGCTGCCACTCTGAGTGCTGAGACCCTGGTCAAGGCTGTCACCCTGCCTGTGCACTCTGTCAGCACTGAGAACAAGCAGCAGCATGACCTGCTGGGCTCCAGCCAGAACCTCTGGAATCTGCATGCTGACAGCTGCGCCACCTGCCACTACGTGAACCCCACACTTTTCTGGGTGGTGCTCATGTACACCATCTAACTGGAGTCCCGTGGGTCTCACGCCACGGCCCAGCAGGGAGACTCAGTCCCCATGGAAGCTCAGTGAGCACCGGGAAAACAGCATCCACAGGGGCCAGGCCAGCAGCTTCCACGACTCACAGCTGATTGAAAAAGAAAAGCAGCAAGATGGGTCTCCACTGACCCTTCGGCAGGCTGTGGAGAGACCACATACGCTGTGGAGCTCCTCTGCCTCTGGCCAGAACCACTTTAGCCACGTGGCCTCTCAGCTGGATGGACAGATCAGAAGCTCCAAGGGGCAGCTATGTCTTTGATTAATTAAAAAATGGGAGATAAATTAATGACTTAATACATGCAATTTGGGATTAAAATCTTCTAAAGCATGGGAAAAATAGTAAGGAGAGGTTTCTCTTCCCTCCTTCCCTCCTTTTCTTTCTGTCAGGGTCTCCCTATGTTGCCCAGGCTGAACTTGACCCCCTGAGCTCAAGTGATCCTCCTGCCTCAGCCTCTCCAGTAGTGGGGACTCTAGGCATGTGGCATTGTGCCTATCTGGGGAACTCTTGAATGAAAAGCTTAGCAAATAAATGTTGTCTGTCCTCAGGGGTCAGGGAGAGAAGAGAAGGTCAGTAGGTATGGGGCCCTCTCTCTGACCTGGGAGACAGTGCTGCCATCCCCATTTTACAGACGAGCAGGCTAAGGCACAGTGAGGTAAGTTAGTTGCTGAGGGTCACAGGGTCAGTAAGTGTCCTGAACCTAGGCCTGCTTCATTTAAAAATGAAAATAGTAGCCAGGAATGGTGGTACACACCTGTGATCCCAGCACTTGGGAGGCTGAAGCAGGAGGATCACCTCAAGTTTGAGGCCAGTCTCAGCTACATGGTGAGTTCAGGCCAGCCTGAACTACAAAGCAAGATCCTGTCTCCAAAAAGGGAGGGTGCTGGGGATGTAGCTCAGTGTGAATCCCCAGTAACACACACATACATACACACACACACACACACACACACACACACACACACAGAAGAGGAAGGAGGAGGAAGAAGAAATAGTGTGTGCCACTGAGACAAGTCATTCTGTTTGAGTTAGGGAGAAACAGAGCCCTGAGCAGAGGGAACAGCTATGAGGTCTGTGTGGGGGAATGAGCCACTCTTCACTGCTCATTTGCCCACACTTGGAAGAGGGCCTACACACAGTAGGTGTCCAGGCAGAGTCCCAGATGACGGGCTAAAGACTGGGAGGCGGGAGGGCACAGAGGGCACACAGAGAGGTAGGGAGGAAGACAGGGAGGGAGGGAAAGGAAGTGAATGTTTTCAGACCCCTCATTTCTCAAGAGCATTGACCAGCCACCTTTGATAATTTTTTTAATCCTTAATTTTTAACTGTATTAAACATAGAAAAAATATAGCAGACATCAGGGAACCCATCACCCAGATTTACGAGAATTCCACTTTTTGCAATGTTCATTTCAAATATTTTTATCATAAAATACAGGTGCAGATATGGCCAAAAGCTGTCCCCCAGGTCCACCCTGCCATCCATCCGGGGCTCGCCCTTGCTGACCGCTGGTGCACCTCCTCCTTGGGAGCATTATCTCGGGAGCACAATCTCCAAGCACAGGGGCTCACAGTGCCTCCCCTTTCCCTAGCCACTTTATGATGCTGTTACCAGTCTGTCGGCACATGCAAATCCAGTTCTTTCATTTTAACTACCAGGTGCTGCACCCCTGGATGAATAACTGTTGGGGCTGGGGGTGTAGCTCAGTGGTAAACTGTGCTTGACATGTACGAGGCTAGCACCGCACATGTGTGCACACATGCACACACGTTCATGCACATAAACGTGAGGAACCGTTTCTCTCTTCTTTTTATCATGCACATATAGCTGGGGGTGTAGCTCAGTGATAGAGCACATGCATGCCTAGCATGCATGAAGCCTGGGTTCCATCCTCAGCACCATAAAAAAAGTTAATTTTTTTCATGGATATATAGGTTTTAGTTTTTGCTATTTCAAATAGCACAGTAATATAAAGATCTTTATACATATTTCCAGGCACATTCGTGTCACATATGACCTTTACAACAGTTATAACATGTTGGAATTTGTGTACCTCTACATGACCTTGGAGAACTGTTTCATGTTTTAGAAGCTTAGTTTCCTGTTTTAGAAGCTTAGTTTCCTCATCTGCAAATCGGGGCAATAAAATGGCACAAATTCCCAGGCATGGCTGTAATGCATGCCTGTAATCCCAATACTTAGGAGGGTGAGGCAAGAGGATCACTATGAGTTCAAGGCCAGCCTGAACTACACAGCCAGACCTTGTCTCAAAAAGAGAAACAAAAAACCAAAGTGGCACAAATATTTGTGAAGATTCTGTGCTTCAATGCAGATGACAAGCAGCTGCCCCCTGTAAAGTGCTCCATGAGTACTGATCATTTATCCCTTGGGCTTTCAAGCTGCAGGACAAACTGAGAACCCTCCATATGGATGACACAGTGAGCGGCCTGGTGAGGCTCATGCCATGTGCTCCAGGCTGATGGGTGCAGCAGTGGAAGGGCAGAGTCCCTGCCTCTGATCCAGCCAGGAGTGGAGGAGGCACTGATGCTTCCCCAGGAGGTGACACTGAGCCAGGAGCTCCAATGAGGAGGTAAAAAAGGTAAGTGTGGAACTGGAGAGCAGGGGACTGGCCAGGCAGAGGGAGCAACAAACGTGAAGGGAGCAAAGGACATCAGAAAACAAGCCTGGAGCTTAAGAGATGGGTGTGAGGGGTGGCAGCATAAAACGAGCCTGGAGAGGTATCTTAGGGTAACAAGGAGCCATGGAAGGACACAGCAGTGAGAGCTCGGGTCCGTGTATTAGGAAGGTCAGACTGGCCACAATGCAGAGCAGGGTGTGAAGGGAGGAGATGGGCTGGGAGACCGACAAGGCCAAAGGTTGACATGGTAAGGGCTGAACTACAGCAGGTACGGCTTTAACTACCTAGGTCTGTCCCCAGCCCCTTTGCTAGACGCTGTCTCCGGGAGCCTGGGACTGCTGCAGACAAGACTGACACCTATCTGGGCATGGATCCATGGACATTTTCACCTCCTGCTGCCTTTGAGACAAGCCCAAAGCCTCCCTTCTCCCACCACAACTTCACACAGTGCCCATCACCTCAGCAACACCCCTCTTGCACGGGGGCAGTGACAGGAGGCGAGGAACAGGAGGTGACGGGAGCCTGCCCCAATCCCAAGAGGTCTGTCCTCACACATCTCAACTGTTCCTCTTCTTCCGGGGCTCACTTAGCACCTAGTCACGAGCAGTCCAATGTCCAGGTGACAAGGGCCACATGGCAGCGTCCTCACCAATGTCCCAGGATAAGGGATTGCACCACAGCCAGAAGCCACAGATGCTACTGAGGGGAAGGGGTGACTCATTCTAGGAAAAGGGGCTGGCAGCCACCACTGGGTGACCTTGTCTGCCATCTGGACATCAAATATCAAAAATGGAACAAAGACACATGTAAGAGGTGCCTCTGACCCTCCATTCCTTACACAGGGACCCCACTTACACCGCTAGCTATGAGTGCAAATGCTGTTTTTGACACCTCTACTCTCAGTGGCTGTGCTGCATCCCTGGCCCTCCACACTAGCACTCCACCTTCACAACATTCATCCCTTCCCAACTGCACATTGAACGCCTGCCTCCTCCCTGCTGGAGCTCCCAGTGGAAAGGCTTTGCCTGCCTCCCTTGCTGATCTTTCCTGTGTCTGGAACAGACTCAGCTCATCACAGGCCCCTGGGAGCATGAACATGAGGAAGGGAGAGCAGGAGGACCAGGCCTGCCAGGAGGAGACCACAGTCCCTGCTCAGAGCTTTGACTCTCGGGGCCTTTCCTATTCATCACATTGCAAAGAGCCTTCGAGACCCACAGAACACTGAGCCACAGGAGGCAGCTTGAGAAACTCTGGGTTAAACCACATGAAAAGTTTCTTAGCTGTTGGTCTTTCTGAATTTTTTTTTTGGTACCGGAGATTGAACTCGGGTCCTTGTGCTTGCGAGGCAGGCAGCGGAACCACTGAGCTAAATCCCTGGCCCTGTCTTTCAGAATTTTAATGTGTTCATATGTGTGATTCTTGGCGAGGACACAGCCAGCAGCCCCCACACCTCTCTGACAAGGAACCTCTCCTGTAAAAGTTTGAAACCTTTGTTCCACCCCTCAGCTGCTTATCATGACAATTTAGTGCCCAATTTGATGGAACTTTTGGGCAGGACAGGAAAATCCTTTCTGACAAATATAAACTACTTCAAGCCCCAATACATAAATGGGATAAAAACAAGTGGGGCCTGAGATCTCTCTGGCCATCACTTCTGCTGTCATCCCTGCCAGGAGCCCTAGTGCCCCGTGGAGCTCAGTCTGAAAACCAGCAGTGCAGAACTATGTCCATGGGTTGAAATAAGGTGCTCCACCACTGTCTCACCTTAGCAAGTCATTTAGCTTCACTGGGCCTCGGTTTTTCCATTTATACAGGCAGTCCGTCAGGTGGGATGTTTTCCGGCATCCTGGCCTTTCAGCTTTGATGAGGACTGCAATTCTGGGACAATAAACAGCCTAACTCAGGTTCTGTGGCTCCCTGATTCTAAGCCTCCATTGCCTTTTATTCCAGTTCTGGGGCTGCCTATGCCAAGTCCCGTGCTGGTACAGCACACCGGAGTCCAGGCTGTGACAAGCTGAATTCACTAACTGCGTGTGCTGCCCAGGGGCACAGGGTTCCCTGGAGAGGCCATGGCCCATGCAGGGTAGGTGGGGAGGGCTGAGTAGACCTAATCAGCAGCCACTCAGTGGGGAGAGCTGGGAGGGGAACCCAGGTCTCCTGACTCCCGCTCTATCTTTAGATCTCCATAGCAACTGTCTCCAGGGCACCAAGCTGAAGGCACAGGCTGAGCCAGCTGCCTGCCACAGGAGGGCGGGGCATTTACCTCCCCTGCCTCTTCTTTTGCTGGGACAGGACTCCGGGCTGGGGTCCTGAGGCAAGGAAGGGAGACTGAGCACAAAGCTGTTCGCAGTGGGAAAGGATGGGGCCAGGACAGAGGTAATCTAGGGTGACACCTTGTCCTGAGAACACAGTCAAGTCACAGAACGCAAGGCCTTCAGCACATCAGGCTCACAGCACTGAAGGAAAGTACGGTAATATTCTCCAAAGAGCACTTGGCTTCTCCTGGAGTTGTTTCCTAAACACTCAGGAGCACCAGACCTGAGCGGAAGATGAGGTCACAGCTGGAGCCCCTAAGGCTCTAATCAGAGGGACCAGGCAAGCTCCTCCCCTCCCCTTCTTCTGCACTTCTCCCTCACATCTTGGGCTCCTCAGAGGAGAAGCCTGGACGTGGCTTCCTCCGAGGCGTCCTCTCTGCCTCCCAGGCTGGATGCACTCCTCTCAGGGCTCCCACAGGCTTCAGTCTCCCCAGAAAACAAGACGCCAGGAGAGAATGACTAACGCCACAGACCAGATGAGAAATGGAGATTCCCAGAGGTGAGGACACTTGTCCAAGGTCACTCGGAAAGTTTTCAGCAGGCCAAGCCTGGACTCCTTCTGACTCTAGTCTGAGATCCTTCTTGTGTCCCCGTAGCAGACCCTTGGACAGGGCTCTGGAAGGGAGACCAGGGCTAGAAGAGGAAGTAGGAGCCCTTGGCCAGGCCCACACAGAGTAAGCACTTGGCCATGTCTTTGGTAAACTCAGGCGAGCCGCAGACCAATGCAAATGGCTTTCTCCGACAGCATCTGACCAGCTCTTCAATCAGGTCCAGGCCCAGGCGGCCAAAGTGGGTCTTCTCTCGGTAACTCCAAGGAAGCTGCTCTGGGGAGCTCTCCTGGGAAGACAAGAAAGAGCAGGGTGACTGCTAGGGGCTTCTCAGGTTTCACACAGCCAAACGGGGAAACGGAGGCAAGGAGGGTGGGAGGCCAACCTTCACAGAGCCCAGCCACGAGCCAGGCTTCTCTTCATCACCCTCACAGCAGCTGCTGCAGATGGGGCACAGGGAGGAGGAGGGACTCCCGGGCATACGACGGGCAGCAGCAGTGGCAGGCCCAGGACTCAAGTCTCACCACCTCTTGCTGCCTCCCAGCAGCCGCTGCACCTGGCACAGGATGGAAGTGCCCTTCACTGAGAGCTTCCCAGAATTCCTCCAAGACTATCTGATTGTCACCACACTGTGGGGGACACTTCTTGTTCATCTGTTTTAAGGTTTTACTGAACTGACATATTCACTTGATGGGTATTTCCTGAGGACTCACTTGGCCCAGGCCCTGTGCTAAACAATGGGGACACGGCAGCTGCTCAAACGCGAGGCTCTGGCCTCACTGCATGGGGCTGCATGGAACACAGGGCCCGGGGAGCAGTCACCACCAGCAGGGCTCTTTCCCTCAGGAAAGCAGCCGAATGGGCCCTCCAGGGATGCAGGAGGCCTGGGGGATGAGGCTCCTTCTCTTTAGGCCTCTCTAGTCTTGGCTTGAGGATTTTCTCCTCGGAGTCCCAAAGTGAAAGTTCCACATCCAGGTGACTTGGAGGAATCTGGTTTTTTTTTTGGTACCCGGGATCGAACTCAGGACCTTGTGCCTGAGAGGCAGGCAGCGGCACCACTGAGCTAAATCCCCGGCCCAAATCTGTTTGTTTTTAAGTGAACATTTCATTGAAGTATAACGTGCAAAAAAAACAAAAACAAAAAACCCAAAAAAAACCCCATATTATTAAGTATGTGTAGTTTGAAGTTTGTTTGTTTTTTTTTGAGACAGGGTTTCACTATATATTTCAGGCTGACCTTGAAGTCCTGAATACCCAGCTAAAAGAACTTTAATGAAGAGGAGAAACCATGTAAGGAGCACACCAACAAGGAAAACAGCCAGGAGTGGGACCATGACTCTGCAGACCTATGAAGGCCAGCTGCTCGTTCCCAGGGTGAGGGCACAGGGAGGGAGAGAGCAGAGCGGGAAGGCCCCACTCCACGCCCCAGCTGAGTGACTCATCTCTGAGCCCTGGGACGTAGGCACAGGCTGTGGAAAGCCCGTGTGCAGTAAACCAGTGAGGGTGCCCTTGGCAGAGCCTCTCGTCTCACATGTGCTTGCTGCAGCCCACCTCCCAGCGCTGGTCTGATCCCATGGACCCTCTGCTGGTGACGAGGGGGTCCCCGCTGATCTCCTGCTCCCTCTTCCCCCTCCCTGACCCACCTGATGAGGCCTTACCTCCCCTTTCCACTGCCCAAGTCCCTCAGGCCAGTCGGGTGAGGCAGACCCCTGCCCAGCTGTGCACAGGCTGGGTCTGGTTGCTGCTCAGGTGGGGAGGGGACTTGTAAACAGTGATGGTGCAGTGAAGAGGAAGGAGCTACCAGGCTGGGGCTCTGGAACAGCACCAAGATGGACTTGCACCTTAGGAGAGGTGAGGGACAAGCAGGTGCACGCCCGCACCCACAGAGACAATGACTCCAAGAACAGCACACAGGGAGGGCAGCCAGGAGCCTGGGTTCCCATAGTGTCCTGAGAGCAGCAGGGAGGGGCCAGAAGCAGGCCAGGGGTATGATCAGTTCTCCCTAGGGCTGCAGGATGAAGAGCAGGCAGGAAGCGGGAGGAGCAAGGGACCCCCTAAGGTTTCTGTTGCTGGGGCCCAGGCAGGGGAGGAGGCCTCCTGAGTCCAGAGTGGGTAGATGGGAAGGAGCCGCCACAGTTACTCCACTTTACCTACCAGGCCTTGACACCTATCCACCCACCTGCATAACCCCAGGTCAGCTTTAATGCTTGCCTCACGGCCAGGTCCAAAGGCCACCTGCCACCTGCCTCGTGAGGCCCTCCCTTCAGGCCATCAGTGTCCTGGACATCCTCTAGTACTTTGTGTTATCCATATGCATGACTTCTCAGTGGGACCACCTGGGTCCCATTCAGCTTTCCACCAGCTAGCTGTGCTATTCTGGCCAAGTTTCTTAATCTTTCTGTGCCACAGTTTCCAAATTTATAAAGGGGGCATGATGGTAGGATAAGCCCCATGAAACTGGTGGGATTAAATGAGTTAATACACCTAAGTGCTTTGATCCTTTTTTTTTTGGTCCCGGGGATTGAACTCTGGACCTTGCGCTTGCAAGGCAGGCAGCGGAACCACTGAGCTAAATCCCCGGCCCCACATAAGTGCTCTGAATGGGCAAGGCCCAGAGAAAGTACTCTGTGAGGAAGCCCTTATCAACTGTCCCATGGTGTCTGCCCTAACACAGGTGAGGGCTGCAAGACGATCACATTCATTTTTTGTGTCCCTAGCATCTGGCTTGTACTTGGGGACAGCAGAAGAAAAGGGGTGCTGGCCAGCAGCTTGGGTGACTACCCTCCTGGCCCAGGCTCTCAGGCAGGGTGGCTGGCGTGGCCTTTGGGCCTACTCTTAGCCCATTCCTCACACTCCTTCCCTGGGCACGTCCTGCTGCTGCTCTTGTTCACCAAGCATGCCTCTCTTGATGTTCATGCACACCTTGCCTCCTGAGGAGCCCAGGAACTCTGGCACTGGGGAGGAAAACCCAGTTTCCCAGCCCCCACCCACCCAGCCACAGTGGAGAGGATCATGTAAATTGTCAGGGATTATTTCAAACTCCCTTAAAGAGGATATTGATAAAGCCAGTGTCCACAGAACAGGGCAAGAGGGCTTACCCTGAGTAAGGAGGAATGGAGGGCAGGCTTTGCAGGGGACCCCCAACCGAAGAGGAGCAGGGAGAAAAAGTGGAGCTACAGACCACAGGAAGATAGGGAAACAGAGAGGGGCTAGCCTTGAGGTAAGATGCAAAGAGTCCACATGCTATATGGCCCAGGCAGGGAGGGCAGGGAGGGCCTGGGAAGGGTCACTGGGGTGAATGGAGGGAACAGAGAATCAGAGAAGAGGGATAAGGAGGTAGACTGCTTCCGGCTAGAGAACCTGCAGCCTGGTGAGTCTGACGGCAGCTGTCCTGGCATGGAGGAACGACATGAGGTGGCGGGGGGCTACTACATGAAGTCACCTGAACGCAGTTTGCTCCATCAGTCACTGACACAGTCCCTGCCCTGCCTGGCACCATGCTGAGGGCTGAGGAGAGAGTGCTGACTGGGACATGTGGTCCTAGCCTCAAGGGACTTCACCTGGTAGTGACCTGTCCCGTCTCCACAGGCAGGCCCCAGCCCAACCACTGGTGAAGACACACAGTGAGGGAGGCAGCACAGGATGCTGGGGAGGAGCTGGAGCTCAGGAAGGTGCAGCCATGGGCAAGTCCTGGCTCACCTGTCTAAGGTGACAGCAGGCATGACATGGCGGGCCCTCACCTCTGAGCTTTGTGGTAACACCTGCCTTCAGCCAGGTGCATGGTGGGTGCTCCACCAGGATCAGGGATTAGTGTGGCCTGGGGTAAAGAGACCACAACCAGTCCTCGAGATGGGTACAAGGGCACTACAGGGTCTCAGGGAAGGAAGTTGCCACACTGGGCTCACCTGGCTAAGTACGAAGACAGTGCGGACGTTCCAGAAATGGGCCTGCTCCTGCAGGAATGTTTTCAGGTAGATGCTGTCGAAGGTCTTGAAGCAGCAGACAAGGGTGACAAAGGTCTCATCATCTGCGTTGTCTGTGATGCTCTGTAGGATGGGCACCATGGGGGCCAGGCCCGTGCCCGCAGCCAGCATGAGGAGCTCACCATACTGGGGAGGAGAGTGACAGGCAAAGTGGGCTCTCACCCCACCCTACTGTGCTGCCCTCTCCTGGGCTTTCTAGAATGGACAGCACTGCCCTTCCTGAAAGCGTGTCCCACCCAATCAGGTCCCGTTACCTCTTCCAGGAAGCCACTCTGGCTTGTGGAGGGCAGGCCTTCGGCTGAAAGGGAGCCTAGCAGTATGACCCAACCATCGCCACAGGGGACGCTTACATCTTCTGCTGCTGTGGAACTCACTCCTTCCCAAGGCAGCTTGCTCCACTGGAGGCTGCCTGTCTTCCCACCTCACAGAGCTGAAGTCTGCTCCCACTCAAGCCCTGCCCACTCACAGCTCCATTCCATCTCTGGGATGCTTTCTCCGTCCCTGCAGAGATCTCAGGCCCCACCTTGGACCCCTTGAGCCTGCTCTCCTCAGAAGACATGAGATAATATACACACGTGCCTACCATAGCACTGGCCCCAAAGAGCCATGCAGCACAAGTGAGGCCCAGCACCATCACCTCCTCTTCTCTCAATCCATTCCCAAGTTCTGGGCCTCCTAACGAGGAGTAAGACTTTTTAGGTCAGTGCCTTAATGGCTGCCTGACCCATGCAGAGAGGTATTCTCCTCCCTCATTCTGAAGATTAGGCCTCTGTGTATAGAATCCCCAACTATGTGCTGTGGGTAAGTTCCTTCACCAATCTGAACCTCACTAGTTAAAAAAAAAAAAGAGAGAGAAAGTGATACTAACACTGCCCTGTAATAGCACCTATTCCAGAACTGTTGTGGGATTGCGTGAGATGACAGAGTCTCGTGTGGAGCCAAAGCTAATCCCATTAGGTTCCTTCCCCTTGCTAAGCCAGGCTCCTTCCTGCGGCCATGCAGTGTTGGTGCTTCCTCCAGCCTCCAGGGCTTCTAACTGCCTCGCCCCTCCTTCCTGTCACCCCCACTCAGGCTATCTCCTGGGAAGCCTTCTCCGAGCCACGGGCAGGCGAGGGTCTTCCTTCCTGTGCCCTCTGCGCCCCACACCTCCCTTGGTACAGCAACGGCACACTGTGGTCATGTGTCCACATGTCTGTCTCCTCCATCAGATGTCTGGGTCTCCGTCTGGCTCATCCCTGGGGCATTAACACTAAGATACCTGGGTGCCACCCTCAAGGCTGACAGAACGGCCATCTGTAACCGAGACAGCTGCAGAGGAGCAAGCATCTCGGCAAAGGTCAGGAGCATCCAGGTATCCTCAGGGGAACAGAGCCAAGCCCTGGCCAAGCATCAGTGGCCAACTGGATCATCCCTGCCCCCTTCCCTCTGGGCCCTACACCCATCTAGATGAGAAATCAGGACTTTCGAGTGTTCTCTGGATGCAAAGCAACAGACACAAGGCATCAGGAGGCTCCCTCAGAAAAGGTGGCCAAGATGACTTTGATTCAGCATCTGCTCTAGGCCAGGAGGAAACAGGAACAATTCCCATGCCCTGGCCTCAAGGCCCTGGAGACCCAGGGGCACACTCAGTTAAAATGCAGGGCTGAGCCACACTTGTGGTATCATGTCCCTATAATCCCAGGACTTGGGAGGCTGAGGCAGGACTGCCCCAAATTTGAGGCCAGCCTGAACTACATAGGGAGACTCTGTTTCAAAAAAAGAAAAAAAACACCAAAAACAACAAAATAGCAGGGCTGAGCACAGTACTTATACTGTGGAAGAACACAAGCATACACACCTCATGTTATGTGTAAAATGGGGTAGAAGCAGCTAAGTGCTCTCATGACAATTAAGTGAGTTACCATAGGGCAAGTGCTAAGGCCAGGACCTGCACATAGGAGGTGCCACCTGTCTGACCGACATTATTATTATGTACAGTGCTGGGGACTGAATCCTGGGCCTCCTGGGTGCTAGGCAAGTGCTTTAGCACTGAGCCACACCCCAACCCTGACAGCTGTATTATATATACACACATGAGTGAGAGTGTGTGTGTGTGTGTGTGTGTGTGTGTGTGTGTGTGCATAAGTACTGAGGCACCGAAGGGGACTTAGAAGAATATATACCAGGGCAGTAAGACTGGTATGTCTGTAGGCATTGCCTTCTTCTTTTTGTCTCTCTAGATCAGATTTTTGGGGGAGTAATGAACATGTGTTGCATTCATAATAAGGAAAGAAAGCAATAAAAGCTGTTTTAAAATTAAACAAAAAGAATGGTGAGGCAAGCATGATTGTTTTCGTTTTGCTTTGTTTTCCTAATTATAAAGGCAACAGGTGTTCATGGCAGGTAAATTGGAAAGTATAATGAAGAAAATAAAAATCACCCAGAATTCCACTACATAGAGCTGCTAACATTTCATTGCATTTTCCTTTCATATTTTTTGTGCAATTAGTTTCTAAACCTGTTGTATATTCAGTTTTGTATGTGGTAGATGCCACTTGGTTGTATACCTAAGTAAGCATAGAAAATAATTTATAAACATAATTTTAAAATTCAGGACACAAGTGTATCAAGCACCTGTAACCCCATCTACCTGGTCCCCCTGTCACTGGATATTCAGTTGTCTCCAATGTTTGCTATTTTAAATACAGATGCCATGGCATGCAAAAGAGTTGGCATTTTGGATTCTTTCTGTATGACAGACTTCCAGAAGTGAATTACTAGGTCAAAGGATTTAAAGACTCTTAAGACCCTTGGTACATACTGCCAAATGGCTTTCCAGATATGCACCGACTAATGAGAAATCCTTTCTGAGAAAGTTATTGGAAGGATTTGCCCATGACAAGAAGATGACGGCAAGAGCCTTCTGAGCCAGGAAGCAGCGGGCTCCTCCGCAGGGAGCCACGGGCTGCATTTAGTGTCGCAAGTGGAATGCAAACTGAACAGTATCTGAGTGCCACAGGTATTAAGGGTCCCAAAGACCAAGTACACAAGTCTGGTTTCATAAGCGATGGGCAGCCATGAACAGTCCTGGAACATGGCGGGTAGGTTTTTTGGGGGTTTTTTAGTGTCTATTCCATCTCCTCCCATGTCCAATCCCAAGGATCCTCTTGGGATTGGATTTAAGATCAACTAGTGGCAGAGTGAGATTCTACAGCCTGAAATATGACAATCACAGCCCTGCAGACAAGTTGGGGATTCCTCAGCATTTAGGGGACTGGCACTGACCTGGTTTGGTTTATAGAAGAAGTCTCCAAAAGGTCCTCGCCAGAAAGCTGTGTCTCCAGCTCTCCAGGACTCGACATATCTGGACATCAGCCCAGTCTGGTAGCACTGGAACCAAACATAGGGGGAGCTCAGTGGGACAGGCATGTGCTGCCAACCACACACCAGCCACACATGGGGAGCTCTTCCTGTCTGCTGAGGCCTTACAGGTGTGATCCCATATGATCCTCCTCTGCATCCTGCAAGATAAGGCTCAGAAGCTTATGCACATGGTAGAGGGCAAGGCTGGGCCGCAAACCCATAGGACTGAGGCCCCCACCAGAGTTCTCAAGTCCAAATGCCTGCAGGGGTTATGCAGGTAACATAACCCAATGAAGAACCAGGAGATGATGAATGGCAGCAAACTCAGGGTCAAGGAGGCAGCAGGGAATGGTGGGGACAGTGACAAACGGGTAAGAGAATGCTCTTCTAAGAAGGAAGCCCTCTGCAGTTATCAGTCCTTACTTTGGGAGGCTGATGCTACCAGATCTTCCTTCTGATTTTCTAAGAAGGGCAGAAAATCTGTATTTTTATTTAAAATCTTCCATTTTTAAATGTCAGAAATTAATCAAAAATTTAAAAACACCATGCAGGTCAAAACCAAGGACAGTATTTGTGTGCCAGGTACAGCCCACAGGCCACCCATTTGTAGCCTCTGCATTATCCTACACCATCTCTTGGCTGAATGAGACAATGAAGGTGTGAAAAGGATTCCTCCACGGGGGTGGGCAGACGACACTACCTGGGTGCCAGCCTGCTCTCTGCCCACGCCATGCTGGGACTGCAGGGGAAACAGATGGCCCTTAAGCTCCATGAAGGAAGCCATTGCCTGAAACATGGAAAGGACTTCCAAAACACCTGAACGAATGGATGAATGAGCCAATTAATCCAGATCCAAGTCCTACTCTTGAGGGGCTCTATAAGGCACCTATGTCTCAGACACACAAAGGAGAGACCACCCAGCACCCCGTGAGGAGGATAAAGTGTGGGGGGAGCCCGAAGGAGGGTGCGGTCCTGGAAGAGGAAGGTTTGAGTTGGGCCGTGAAGGATGGGGAAGATGGAATTCCCTGGGGTCAGGATCAGAGCACTGAGAGGACTCTGAGCCTCAGGAGTGCCACAGTCAAGGTTAGAACAGCCCCACCTGGGAGGAACAGGTGGCCATGGTAGGCCGGGGTGAAGGGGAAGCACTGGAGACAGGACTGAAAGGGTGTTTGGAATGAAGGGTGAAGGAAAGAGTAGGCTTTCATCTCCAGAGCTGCTTTTCGGCCCCCACAGCCACTTGTGATACCATCCCTGACTTCCACGGCGCCGTCTGCATGGGGGGGGGCGGTGCTGGGGATCACGCTAGGCAAGTGCACTACCACTGAAGTATGCCACTCCCTCCCCGCGCCAAGGACACAGCTTTGCTCCTGCCTTGTGGAGGCTGTGTGTCTCAGAGCACTCTGGTTTCTGGCCCCAGACTGGGGGAGGCACACCCAGCCATGGCCACAGAGGTTCTATTGCACAGACAGCACCAAGGAGAAGGGAAGGGTTCTTTTGTGTCTCCAGCAATCACACAGAACCTGGCTAAAGAAAAGGCTTGACACACACTCCTTCCACTGGTGATCACATTGCCCGAGGGGCCTTTGAGCTGTAAAATGGGGACAATGTGATCTACTGGTGGTTATGAGGTGGAAACAAGAGAGTGAGAACAGCAGTGCCCAGTGGCCAGCAGGTCCCTAAGTAGGAGCCCTCTCTTCTCTCTATCTGGGAAGGTAAACTCCCCCCCCCCGCCCCGCCCCCCGACTGCTGCTTTCCCAATTTGCAAAGACATTTTCGGCTCTTCTTAGCCAGCAGCTTAGGGATAATGAGGGCTTCCCGGCAAACGAAGGAAAAAACCAGCCTTGCAGCTGGGAAGGATCCAGCTGCTCCAGAGAACTGTCTCCAGGCTTATCCTCTCGACAAAAACACACCCAGACAAGCATCGCAGGGAAGCAAGCCATTTGGAGAGGATTTGCGGAATCTCCCAGACAAACATCAGTGTGCAGAAGGGATCCCATCCAGGCTTATGTGTGAGGGAATAAACTTTCATGCTCTGCAGGCAGGAGGGAAGGCGGGAGCCCGGCACAGCGCTGGGGTCTGTGAGTCAGGGGCCAGGCCTGGCCCACCAGCAGCACTTCTGCCAAGCCGGGACCTCAGCTCTTCCTAGGCCTCAGCTCGCTGGTCAGTGAACCAGGGATAACAATGCATGTCTTGGAGGGGAGGTTAGGATGGCAGAGCTCTCCTCCAGGAGTCCTGTTCCCTAGGACTCACTGGGGAAAGGATGGTCTAGAGCTACACATTAGGTTGCCCCATATCACATTGCTATCTCTGTAAGTTAAAAACATTAGAGCATCAGCAGTTCAGCCTCATTCAACCTAATTACCTTCTCCACATAATGCGACCTCCGTGACTTCTTACACATGTTGCCTGGTCTTCAGCTCTCGAGGGCGTTTTGTACCCACCCCACCTTGCTCATCTCACCTCTGCGGCTGCCCCACAAGCAGTCTCTCCTCCTGCCACTTGGCTTGGGTTGGGTACAATTCCCAGACCTGTTCTGTGTCATCCCTCCTGTGTCTGTCCCTTCAGCCTACAATGTCATTCCCTGCCACCATTTTTACTTCTTCCTCAAGGCCCATCTCCAACGCCCCTGCCCAGCTCCCCCGAGAGGCAGGGTCACATTAGCTCAGTCCACAAGGCCCTCCATGCCCCACCTATGCCTGATTCTCTCTAGGTGTCTGCTGCCCCCTCAGCCTCCCCTTCTGTTCTGGGAAGATGCACTGACATCCCCAAACCACCCTCTTTGGCCACCATCCATGCTGGGGTTCTCCACTCCTTAATCACATGGCTCACGCCAGGAGACCCAGCCTGCCAGCCTTGTACCCCCTGCTGCCCTGAGCTGGGCTGAGCTTCTCTGTCACAGCACCTATGGTGCTGTACTGTCTACAGGCGGTCACTGTCCTGTGTGGGCTCCTCCAGGGTCGGCACAGTGTCTGACTCGCCTCTGGCCCCCAGCCCCCTGCACACAGAAGGTGCAGGGAGCTTGTCCCTCTCCCTGTCCTGGCCCGAGCTCACTCGCCAGAGGGTAAAGTCTCCTGGGAATATGCGCTGCTCGAAGTAGGGTCCCCCTCCCCTTCACTTGGCTCCACTGCTCCCTCAAGTCAGCCTCCTCCCATGCAAACCCCAGGTGGAAAGTGCTCCATCCCAAAAGAGCTGGTGAAGGAGGCACTGGTTCACTGCATATGGCAGCATCCTCCACAAGCACCAACTCACCTTAATTAGAACTTCGAAGTATCCTTCTGCATTGGCAGGGCTGATGGGAGTATAGGCTCTCTGAATTTCTAAGTCTTCCACTACACCTCTAGGAAAGAGAAGCCTACTGTCAGGCAGTGGTCAGCTAGTCATTCAACAAACCCTCATTCAGCACTTCCTCTGTAAGGCTGGTGAAAGTACAGATGAATTCCAGTTATCCCTAGAGGACCTTACTGAGGGGCAGGTGAGGTGCTGCAGAACAAAGAGTGCTGGGCTCACCACTGCCACGTGTTGCTTATGAGACCCAGAGAGGGCCCTTTAGTGCCTGAGCACCACCCACAGCAAAATGGGAACGGCTATCTGTATTCTGATTGTGTGGCTACACTGGAAAGACAAGAGCAAGTGCTGCAAAAAATGGGCTGAGGATCTTGCTCAGTGAGAAGAGGGCTTGTGTGGTACATGAAGTCTTGGGTTTGGTCCCTGGCATTGCAAAAACAAAACAAAACAGGTTGACAAGGCAAAGTATCTTGGGTTTTTTCCTGACCTCAACCATAGAGCGGTAAAGACAAAAACAACTGCTGAGATTTATGGAACCCTTACTGCCACGCGCCAGAAGAAGCAGACCTGGAAGGATCCTAAAGGGGCCCTAGTTCAAAGCCCTGTCCTGCACAAACCCGCTCTGCAGTGTCAGCCACGGCCGACAGGACAGTGATCAGTAACAGTAACAGCCATTTGTATCAAATGCCTGCTACACATCCAGCACATTATATGCCGAATTTCATTCAAATTATAGCATAAATGCAGAATCTGGTGCAGTAAGGAGAGTCACTTGCACAGCTAAACTGTACTGCTGACTCTCGAGCTGGGCTCCTCACTGCTGCTCGGCCTGGGCGCACCCAAACACTCCTCTCTCAAGTCCCATGCAGGAAAACATGGTTTGCTCAGGTACGTAGAGAATAAACAGGCCTTGTCCCAGGGCATCAGCAGCAGGAGGGCTGGATGGAAACATTCATGAAACTAATGAGGAAACAAGAAACAGAACAGATGACATGGCTTAGATGCAAAGAGCAGCGACATCAGCTGCCACAGAGGTAAAACTGACAGGTTTCAGAGGGAGCAATCAGTGTCACCTGAGGTACAGAACCTCAGGTACCTCCTGGAGTTGGGTACAGAAGGAGGAGTAGGTGCTGACAGGTGCAAGCGGGGACAGGAAGGTAAGCAATTTCTGGAAGAGGGGGTAGCTTTGGGCAAAGCTCGGCGGCAGTGAGATACTGTGGGCAAGTAAGGAACCAATGGGTGGATCGAGGCTGAGACAAGGGATGTGGGCGAGTCCTAGTGGAAAGTGTGGTGCTCTAGAAGGCAGGTGAATGGGGAGTCACGGGGTCAGATGTGTGTTAAGAATGTTGCCAGTGTGGCTAAGAGGACAGGAGCCAACCTAGAAGCAGGGGTTCTGGGCATCCCTAGTTCATGGATGGAGCGCTCCATGGGGCTGGGACCCACTCTGTGGTTCCTCCTGTCCCCTGGAAATTCAAAGACTTCCAGCCAGTGCACAGGCCAGAAGATGCTGGACATAAGCATCTGGGGCCACTGCAAGGCAAGTGGCCAACCCTCTCCTGGGTTCCATCTTGTTTCTGACTGCTCTTCCTGTCTCCTTCGCTGGCACCTCCTTCTCTTGCCAATCCCACAAACTCCAGTGTCTTCAGCACTTCCTCTTTTCACACACGTGCTCCCAAATGCCAGCCAGCTATGTGCAGACAACTTCCAAAGCCTCAGACCCACAGAGCTGTCTGCCTGGCAGGTGCTCTACCTGGAAACCCTGAAGGCTCTGTCCCTGGAAAGGAGTGGGATGGAAGCAGAACTCTGATGTAGGCCAGAGGAACCTCAGAGGCATGGCAGGAGACAGGCTGTCTGGGTTTGAATCCTGCCTCCATGACTGATTAGCTATATGATTTTGGCCAAGTTCTTTGTTCTCAGTGACAGTGTTCGTTCTATCAACTGGTGCTAATCGGATTAGGTTAAAACCACAGGCTCTAGAGCCAGAGTGTTGCCTTCAAATTCTAGCTCTACCATTTCCTAACTATGTGACCTCAGGGAGGTTCCCAAACTTCTCTGATTTCATTTTCCTCTGGTGGATGATAAGGTCCTAACACATAGGGATTTGTGAGGCTCACACAAGTTCACGTATATAACTGTGCCATGGCTGATAAACACTATTAAAGTGCTCATTTATCTTGAAAATGTACTATCCAGCTCCATCTTGGGAACCCTCTGAGTCACACATGGCTCTTTCTATTTTGAAGATCAAAAATGGAGCCTGACGAGAGGTCAGGCAAGTTGCTCTGGATCATCCAGCCAACAGCAAAGCAGGGCAGTGAAGCTCTGGTCCTCCCACCACCTGAGTATACCTTAGGATGAGGTGCTGTCCGGGTTGCAGGCCGAGCTGGCTGTTCCCAGGCAGTGTGAACCGGACCCGGTAGGTGTCTTTAGTGAGTCTTTCCACAGCACTGATGTGGAAGGCCAAGAAGCTCTCTGGGTTCAGTGAGGAGGGGAAGCTCTACAAACGGAAAAGACGGTAGAGGCTGAGCTCAAGGGGCGCACGGCATCCTCCCCATGTTCCTGCGAGAGCTGCCTCAGTTGGTAAGCTTTCTGGGTGACAGACTGCAGCTCCAACTCACTTCCCTCTGATCCAACAGCATTACACTGCTAACAATGTTAGCACTGTACACTGGGGTTACCCTGCTTTTAAGCCTTCTGTAGCTCTCCTCGACCCCAGAATCAAGTGCAGGTTTTTTAGCCTATACTCAAGGGCCCAGTGGATGAACCTCAAGCCTCATTTTGTCTCTCATGCATCCAATGCCTGACTTCTCTCGCTCCTCCAAGAACACCTACTGCACCTATGTCTGGGTCCTCATTGCTCAAGGCGAACCCTCTATCCAGAACACTCACCTCCAGTGTATGAAAGACCTGCTCATCCTGCCAACCTGCTAAACTCCAGATCAGCACAGCTGAGAAACAATGGGCCTTTCAAGATGATCTAATCCAATGCCCTTATTACATCTGAGGAAATAAGAGGCTGAGCAGTAGTGGCTTACTTGTCCAAAGTCACACTGTAAGCAGGGACTCAAATTTATGAGTCTCAGCCCACTGTCCTTACCATTCCACCCCTCCCTAGGCCTCCTCTAGGAGGCTATCTCTGAATGTATAACTCACCTAGCGCTCTCCTAGAAAATCTCCACACCTGATTCATCTGACCTGGGACTCCCCTTGTCAGGCCAGGGTTGGGTACCAGCTTTGGAGCCCTGTTATGGCTATATCTAGATGTCCCTCCAAAGTCTCACATGGTCATGGGCGGGGCTCTTTGGATCTAGGGTGATGCTGGGATTAGGGGGTGCCCCACCCTGGGTGTGGGTGGACCTGCCCAAAGGACAGGTAGCCTGGATGAAATATAAAGGCAGGCTTGCTTGCTGCTGCTGCTACTTCACTGCTTTGCTGCCTTCTGCCCACCATAGGTTGTCTCTTCTCTGCAATGCCCCTCTGCCACACTGCCTTGGAGCCAGTTGATCACAGACTGAAATCTCTATAAACTGTGAGCCAAATAGACCTTTTCTCCTTTAACTTCGGGTAGTGAGTATTGTCTCACCAATGTGAAAAGTAATGAAGACAAACCCCAACTGCCCACATAGTGCCGACAGTGTCACAGAACCGACAGAAACTCTTGGGCTACTATTCTCAGGTTTGCCTCCACCACACCACTTCCTGCACTGCACTCCTCATGCAGGCTGAGATGACCAGTTCATCAGCAGCCAGAGCACCCGGGCACTCTCTGCCACAGCTGCCACGAGCACTGGGCCGGGAATCAGGAGCACCAGGCCAGCCCCAGCTTAGCCCCAGCTGAGCTGCTGCCCACCTGTGCAGCCTTACACAGGTCATCTGATCTTCTGGGTTTCGGTTTCCTTATCTATTAAAAGGGCCACTCATTCCTGATATATTTGTGGGGTTATCATAAGGGTCAGATGAGATAATAGAAAAACATTTTATAAAGTGTAAATGGCTATCGAAATGTAAAATCTTTTACAATTATTTGTTAAAATTCTTAGATTAAAAAATACTATTTTGTAAGATTTACAAGAATCATTTAACTATTTGTTTTAATAGGTGAAAACACCTACTATTTATTGAGCACCTATTATATGCCAGAGGCTTTACATATTTAGCTAATGAAATCCTCACAATAACTTACAAAGTATAAACAGCCTCATTATTCAGATGAGAAAACTGAGGTTCAGCCAACTACAGTGACATGGCCAAAACCACACATCTGTTTGAACTGGGGCTCAGCTTACACGTTATTATACTCTTGTGGTTTTTGTCCTTCTTCTATAAGTTGAGTTGTTTGAGGGTTGTAAACCTGGCATCTTTATCACCAATTTCCTGGTGCCTGGTACACAGGATGTGGTACTTAGTAGAACTAGGAGAAACTCGTTTATTCAACAAATACTTATTGACTATCATGCCAGGAGCTGCTCAAGATGCTGAGGATAGAAGAGTGAGCCAGAGACCCCTTCTCTTATAAAACTCACATTTTACCAAGGAGATAAGACAAGGTACATGCAAACAAGTACATATAGATGGTCTCTGGTAGTGCTGAGGATTAGGAAGAAGGACTGCAGATGTAGTTCAGTGGAAAAGTACTTGTCTAACATGTATGAGGCCCTGAGTTCAATTACTAGCAACACACAGACGAGAAAAAAAAAAAAGAGTGAACAAGATTTGAGCAGAGTCAGAAAGAAGTGGAGGAGTGAGCTACATAAAGATGAAAGCAGTGACAAGGGAAAATCACAGGGACTCCTTGGTTATTGGCAGAGCCCCCAAGGCTCTGACCTCTACTCCAACCTTCCAGAGGCAGAATTACAAGGAGATATTTAACAGGAATACATATGGTCATGTTTTGGAGTGAAACAAACAAACAAAAACAACTGCATTTGTTCAGGATCTATGATCTATATGATCTATAGCTTAGGAACCACATGTGTAAAGATAACTACACTTTGGTGCATTTCGGGCCAAACTGTGATGACCAAAAAGTAACAATGGGGCCAGGCTGCATTAACAGAGGCAGCAATGGGAGGAGATGTCTCTACTCCACAGTGGTCAGAAAGGACAAGGACCATGGGAAGTCTGCTCAGAGGCGAGAGACCAGGATGGGAACAGATTCAACACTAGACCTGTCCACAGTGTCAGAGGAATGGGTCCTCAGTTTCTCAATGTGTAGAATATGGAGCCGAACTCTCCAGTGTCGGACACCTATAATTGAAATTCTGAAAGCTCTTAAACACTACAATGAAGGCCCAGATTGCTTGGTCTAGACTATAAAGTTGAGCTCAGAAAGGGAAGAAAAAGTCAGTAGAGGGCAGCGAGGAAGAAACAACCACAACATGCTCTATTTACCTAGTATACATTATCGGCTCATTCATTCCATGGGGCAAAGACCATGTCTGTCTTGCCCACTCTCAATTTCTCAAGAGCTTGGAGGGCCTGGTGCATAATGGGTACTCGGCAGGTATTTGTTAAGTGAAATAAATGTCAGGCTCTATACCATACATTACAAATGCTTAGTCCCATTTTACAGATGGAGAAATTAAACCATAGGAAGGTTAATGAACTTTTTTGCCTACAACCACAAAACTGCTACGAAGTTTGTTCCAGGCCTAGACTTTGACCCCTGGCCTGCCAGCTTCTAATATGCACACTCTTTTCTCTGCTGTCCAGGGAAGGCTTCTAGAGCAGGTAAACACTGGCACCATGGCCCTCTAGTCTGAGAGGCAGCCTCCTCACCTGTGATTGCTTCCCACTTAGCAGGCTCCTGTCCTGGCTGGCTCGGGCTGCTTCCCACCTTGCCAGGTCTCGGTGATAGAGGTCAAACACACAAGGTACGCAGCCACTGCCACAGCACTGGGAGGGTAAGGGCTCCACAGGCCGCAGCTGCAGCCAGGCTTCCTCACCATCCTCCTCCTCCCTCTTGTCCATAATCAGTGGGGCTTGGCCAGCTTGAGAAGGACAACTGCATGCTCTTCCTGGAGCATGTCAGGTTCTGTGAGGCCTGGGTGAAGGAAAACATGGGGGTTATGCTGTTGTCTCCTCCATTTCTCACACCCTCTGCAAGGCGTGCAGGTGCCAGGCTGTGCAAGCACTGGGACAAGAATGGGTCAACCATGGAATCTACTGTCTGGTGGGGTGCACCTACCACTTATTACCACTGGTTTCCTCTGTGTGAAATCTCACAGTACATTAAAGTGTTTGGCTTCAGAAAATCTAGTTCAACTACACAGGAAATCTATGACTTCAGGAAGGTTTAGCAGGCTGGGACTCTTAGGAAGACAAGGGCAGTGTCTTATTCTTTGTGTTTTCCCACTGATCTCCGGTACTGCAAAGCAAATGAACAAAAAAACAGAAAGAAACTTCTAAACAAATATGGTCTGAGAGGCGGGCACAGAAATAGGTGCTGAGAGGTAACAGAGTAAACAAGGTAAGACAGAGCCTAGCAGCCAGCATGGTGTTCCAACGATCCAATCCATTTTAATTGTGTGCTATGTACCAGGTATGTACTATGAGTGAATGAGGTCTAGTCCTTTCTTTATGCCCATTTCTTACTCCACGTTGTTTTAGAGGCTATAAAGAAAAAAGGGAAAGAGTTCTGGTAACTGTAAACTGCTTAAACAGTGTAAGAGTTAGTCGTATCGGTCTCTGACTTACATTTACTTTTCCCTGTTTCTCTGCTGTTTTAGAAACTGGTGAAGTTGGCCATTTTCGTCATGAATTTCAAAGATTTGATCCATGCCTCCGCTCCACCTCTGCGTTTTTAGTCTATGAGGAGCCATCTTCAAGCCACATTTTGATAGATGTCTACTCTTCTGGCCACCTCTACCAAGCTCCAGACCTTGGCTGAAAGATCATCTCCCCTCGGGGGTCTCGCAGAACCTGCCCTTGTTACTATCAGTCTTCTATTTGTCTGTTTTGCATTTGTTTACTGAACATGCATTTACCAGGTGCCAGACATTGTTCTAGGTGCCGAGGACACAGCAGAGGATAAACTGAAACCTTTGCACTCACACAAAATCAAAATGGAAAACATAATATGACAGAGTTAAATCTAGAGAAAAGTATCAGGGAGAAGGGACAGGAAGTGTGTATTGTTTTCTTACTGTCCATGTCTCCTACTAAACTTTAAGCTCTACAAGTCACACATTGTGTTTTTCATAAAAGCACCCACAGCAGTGAGAAGCGGATGGAGCGGAAACTTCCCCTGGGCACTCACTACGTGCTGGACATGGTACAGGGGCATTAGCCTACGTACTGTATTTTATTTCTAGCCCCACTTTATTTTCACAGCGAGGGGCATTGGGGTCTTGCCTAAGTGCAAAGGCTCGTAAGCCGCGGAACATCCTGTGTCTAGTCGTGAAATGCGGCGCTCTTCCAATCTCGCCCTAGGCCCTGATGCGACCACTCACCTAAACTCCGCAAATTCCCCTCACGTGAGGATACTCGGGCGTTTCCTCCATACTCCCCCCGGGGAAAGGCGAGCCCCACCTACAACGCAAAGAGAGCCGCTTGTGGGGTGGGGAACAAGACAAGGATATCTTGACTGTGATTGGTTGAAGTGACTGCCACTCACAAGATGAGCATCGGCGCCCAGCCCTTTTCGTTCCCGTCAGTCCCTGCGGGGGGGGGGAAGATGGCGGCGTCCAGGTAGAGGTCTTGAGGAAACCTGCTTGGAATGGCGTTGGCGTCTGGGCCTGCAAAGCGGGCATTAGTTGACTGTGGGCGGCTCGGCCCTGGGGGCTGCAGGATCCCGAGACGAGGGGCATACGAATGGGGTGTGCGCTCTACGAGGAAGCCTGAGCCTCCCCCCCTGGACAGGGTATATGAGATCCCCGGACTGGAGCCCATCACCTACGCTGGGAAGATGCACTTCATGCCTGGGTTGGCGCGGCCGGTCTTTCCGCCTTGGGACCGCGGTTGGAAGCACCCAAGATTCCACCGCTCTCTCCCGATCCACGAGCAGCCGCTGTACAAGGAACAGCCTTGCTATATCTTTCACCAGCGTATCCGTCTCCTCGAGGGTGAGACCCTAGGACGTACGGGAGGGGACCTTGTTTCTCTGCCCAGCACTGACCCCGACCTTTCGTGTCTTTGGGGAAAGATATTGAAGCACTGTGTGTCTTGGATTATTGGCGAAGTGGGTCATAGCGATAGCTATCTTCTGAGAGTTACGAGGTTTAGGTGGGGTGTAGAGAGCTGTGCTCTCCTGTAAGGGAGTAATAGTTTGAGTTTCAAAGTGAAAAGACATAGTTTCTAGGTCTAGGCCCATCTATAACTCTCAGGTTGACTTTGGGTAAGTTCTGACTTTCCTGAGCCTCCACTTCCTGTGAAATGAATGGTGTTGACTAGACAGTCCTCATCCTGGAGATTAACTGTACATTTAAGAAACAGAGGGAAATGATAGTGGAAGGAAGGAGACAGCAGGAGGAGTGTTTACTCTCCAGGCCCATTATCTCATTTCACAGGGCTGTTAATTATAAGAAAAAGGGGGTGATTTTCTCACAGGTGCACAGAGTTAATATTGAAGCAGGTCTACAACTCTGGTTTCCTAGGTTATTGTCCTTTGTGAAAGTTGAGAGCTGAGATGTTTTCAAAAAAAGGATCTGGGCCTTTCCTTTTACCCACTTCTGTTTCTCTATCACTCTGACTAAGAACAGATTGAAACAATTAAGCCAAAACTAGTCTGTCTTTCTTGAGCACTGTCAGAAATTATTTTCCAAAGTCAATGAGAGTTGGGGGCGGGGGTGTTGTGTTTATTGAGGATTCCTTTCCCCATCCCTCTATCTTCTCACCAAATCAGGATGGGGATGGGGATGGGGCATGTCCTGAAAACAGTGGTTGAGGTAAGTGGGAGTTGTATTTTCCAAGGGGCAATTAGGAAACAAAGAGACCTAGCAGGATTCAGATAAGAGTAATAAATCTTAAATTTGAAAAAACTGAAGTCAGTTGGCCGGCCTGTTAAGCAGCTCAATCCTGTTCCTTGAAGCTGGTTTTCCAGCTGTTAAACACTTCCAGCATCCTCACAGGATGCTGTGAAAGAATTCGTGATACTTGGCATCCTTGAGTGAGCCCTGTAACAGAATACTAAGTGGATTAATATGGTAGCAGTATTTATTTATTTATTTTTGGTACCGGGGATCGAACTTGGGTCCTTGTGCTTGCAAGGCAGGTGGCAGAACCACTGAGGTAAATCCCGGGTCCTGGTAGCAGTATTTAGAAGTTAAAAATTACAATCATTAGGCTGAAAATGTATCCTATATCCTACACTTTTCACCACTCACAGAGAAGTTTTATAAAGTTTGTAATGAAACTGCAAGATACAGAGCTAGAGAATCTATGAAATGATGGAGATTATGGACTTTAGGGTAAACACTCAGGTTATCCCTCCAGCTCTGTCACTTTCAAGGTATGTGATGGGAAACAAAAATTCCTTAGTCTGCATTTTCTCCTTCATTTCATAAAATCCTTTCAAATTGTAGATAAAGCTGCTGGCATAGGATAGATGGCGACATTTAGTAAATGGCAAGTCTGATTATTACATAATATGTATTGTACCAGTGAAGGATAAAATCTTAACGTTTTCTCTATTTTCAACTTTAAGGAACATTGGCAATGTCAGAAGTAAAACACAGTTTACATGACTCCCAGTCCAAGGTTCTTTGTGCTGCATCACCAAATATAAACATTCTAAGCATTGTATTGTGATGTCCTATGAGCCTTAAAGTGAACAGTCTCACTGCCCTCCTTGCTTGTTCATTTATTACCATAAGAGAAATTGCCTGAGGTGTTTCCTACAAAGGCCCCTTTATTCCCAGACATAGCTTTTTGAATGAAGATGTATCTCAGAGTCAGAGTAGTGTTTTTCCAGCTGGGATGGGTAGCCTGCCAACCAAAGCAGTCACCAGCTCTCTGTCAGCTTGCAGGCATAATCACTGAAAAGAAAGGATGTAGTGCTAATTTTCATCTGACAGTAGAAGACTGGCATGTTTATTTGACTCAGAGTTTAGTTTCTGGAGCTGTGCCTCTTTCTCCCTTAGGGAAGCCAGATTTGGGGAGATTTTGCTGGGCACCACATTCCATACTACTGAGAGTAGCTAGGCTTTTTTAAGTTTACAAGGTCAGTCTAAATTGAATCTAGTTTACTTTATATACCACCTTTTGCTGAGAAGTATTTTGGGGAACTTAAAACTATTTTACAATACATGCAGATTAAATTAGAAATGGGTTAAGATTGGGAAATTTAGGGCTGGGGATTTAGCTCAGTGGTTCTGCCACCTGCCTTGCAAGTGCAAGGTCCCAAGTTTGATCCCCGCTGCCAAAAAAAAAAAAATTAGATTGGAGATTTAGCTCAGTGGTAGAGTGCTTGCCAAGCAATGAGTAATGCAGAGCTGGGATCAGCTAGCTAGGCCAGCTCTCTGTTTTTGTAAATAAAGTTTTATTGGGTACAACCATGTGCACATATTAATTATTGCTTGTGGCTGCTTTTGTGGTACAATGGCAAGGCTGAGTAATTCTACTAGAGACTAGTATATTGTCCAGAAGCTGAAAGTATTCACTACCTGGCCCTTTAAGAAAATGTTTATTGACCCCTGAAAAAGAAAAACTTTCAGTTATTCACTATGTCCAACTTTTTTTTTTTTTTTTTTGACAGGGTCTGCTATGTAGTTTAGGTTGGCCTGAACTCACTGTGTAGCCCAGGCTGGCCTCAAACTTGCATATGCCACCATGCAGGGGTAAAACCTGACCTTACTGTACTAAGGCCAGCCAGAAGTTCAGGTCTCAGAAAGCATCCTTGGTATGATTCTTTTGACAAATACAGCGATATGTCACATAGTGCTGCTTCATATAAAAATCTGTTTATAAAATAGAATATCAGGATTAATTTAAATGAGATGTGAAAAATTATTTGTGTAAGTGGTCCCAAAGTCTGGGCTCCTTAAGTTATTCATGAAGATTTAAAAGTGATTCTCATTAATTTTAAAAGCTGCTTTTGCTTGATAAGGTAGTATAGGTTTACTTCTGGACTCACATCTAATAAATTGGGTATGGATTCATAAAAGGAATCTTTTTTTTTTTTTTTTTTCAGACAGGGTCTCACTATGTAGTTCAGGCTGGCTTGGAGCTCACTGTGTAGTCTGTGCTGGCCTCAAACTCACAATGTTCCGCCTGCCTCAGCCTACCAAGTGCTGGGATTACAGACATGTGTCACCATTCCTGGTCTAACAGGAGGAATCTTTTTTTTTCCATAGGAGGACTCTTAAGTGAATATTTGACATCTGTCAGTGTAATCCCACAGCCTCTGGTTTGTCTACTTCCTGCAGGATTCAGTCGTATGGCCTCAGCTGTCTTAGCTCCTGTTTGAATTTCTCCTGTGGCAAGTGCTTAATACCTTAGTCCACTAACTGTTCACCATCTTGAAGTAGATGGTTGTTCCTGATGTTGAGTTGAACTCTGATTCCCCTGGCTTCCAGCTCTTCTGATCCTGTCTGCATAGGTGTCCCAGAACACATCTAGGCCTCTCTTGAGGCAGCTGTTTCTCCATGATGCTACCTGGCCAACATGAGCATCTCTTCTGAATCAGCTTCTCTTTTTGTTGTTTTATGCTTATTGCCCTGCAGGAGTGAAACAGGCTCTCTGGCTTACCAAGACCAAGTTAATAGAAGGCCTTCCTCAGAAAGTTCTCAGCCTTGTTGACGACCCTCAGAACCACGTAGAGAACCAAGATGAGCGTGTTCTGAACATTATCTCTCACGCCCGTCTCTGGCACTCCACAGAGGACATTCCCAAGAGGGAGGTGTACTGGTAAGTTTCCCCTTAGTAAATATAATTTCTAACTGAGGGGTCTTGGAGTCAGCCTATTGCTTAAGTCCCCAAATGTCTTTTTTTTTCTCCTCCAAGCCCACTCATTGTGGAAAGCCTGATACAGCTGTGTAAATCCCAGATTCTCAAGCACCCTTCTCTGACCAGGCGGATTTGTGCCAAAAACTACTCGTTATCTGCCACATGGAGTCGAGGTTGGTCATCTTGAACAGCAGAAAGCCTTGGTCTGCTTTGTTATCTTTCTAGTCTCAGCTCCACTGCCACATCCCTCCACCTCTAGCCACTCAAATACCTATCCTTACTTTTTCATGGCCCGGTTTTATCGGGTCAGATACATCATCAGTATCATTAGTTATACCTGTACCTTTTTTTTTTTTTTTAATTTTTTTATTGGTACATTTTAGGTATAAAATACGTTTACACTTATCATTGGGTGCCTGTACCTGTACATGATGTATCTTAGTTCTTATTTTTTTCCCTATTACCTGTGCGCCCTTCACCCCTCCACCCTTCCCTATTTACATAGACTTTGTTTCCACTATTTTCTTTTCTATTTTCATAATTTTTCCTTTCCCTTCTTCCCTTTCCCCTTCCCCTCCCACCACCCCTACACCTTTGGACTGTTTCCTATTTCAAAGTATCAGTTATTCGTTTTAATCATTTTAATCCTTATTTACACTTTCAGTTTCTCACACTAGAGAAACCATTCGGTATTTACACATGTGTGTCCTATTTATTTCACTTAAGAGTATGGCCTCGATATACATCCATTTAGCTATAAATGTCTCTAGTTTTTCATTCTTTATGGCTGAGTAGTACTCCATTTTATTAAAACACATCTTCTTTATCCAGTTTCCAGTTGATGGACACTTGAGCTGTTTCCAAGCTTTAGCTATTACAGACTGTGCCGCTATAAACATGAGTGCACATATATCGCTGTGGTATGATTCTTTTACTTCTTTTGGGAAGATACCCAGCAGGGGAAGAGCTAGGTCAAGTGGGACCTCTAGCCCTAGTTCTTTGAGGTATCTCCATATTGATTTCCACAGTGGTTGCACCAGTCTACACTCCCACAACAATGGAGAAGGGTTCCTTTCTCTCCACACCCCCACCAGCATTTGTTATTGGTTGATTTCTTGATACCAGCCATTCTTTGTGGAGTGAGGTGGAATCTCAGTGTTGTTTTCATCTGCATCTCTCGAATGACCAGTGATGTTGAACATTTTTTCATATATTTATTTGCTGCTTTTACTTCTTTGTCTGAGAAATGTCTGCTCATTTCAGATGCCCATTTTTGAATTGGGTCTTTGAATTTGGGGTGTCTGAGTTTTTTCAATTCTTTTTTTCTTTTTTTTTTTTGGTACCGGGGATCGAACTTGGGTCCTTGCGCTTGCAAGGCAGGTGATGGAACCACTGAGCTAAATCCCCAGCCCCCCTTCAATTCTTTATATATTCTAGATAGTAGACCTTTGTCTGAGGTAGGGCTGCTAAAAAATTTTTCCCACATTGTAGGTTGTCTCTTAGCTCTGTTGGTGGTTTCTCTTGCAGTGCAGAAGCTTTTTTTATTTTGGTACTGGGGATCAAACTCAGAACCTTGCACTTGCAAGGCAGGCACCGGAACCACTGAGCTAAATCCTGGGCTCGCGGAAGCTTTTTAATTAGATGAGATCCCACTTGTTGATTCTTTGTGCTAGTTCCCGTGCTATTGAGGTTTTGTTCATAAAGTCTTTTCCTATGCCAGTGTCTTCAAGAGTTCTACCTAACTTATCTTCCAGCAAGTTTAGTGTTTCTGTCTTAATATTTAGATCTTTCATCCACTTCGAATCTTAGTTTAGTGCATGGTGATAGGTATGGGTCTAGTTTTAATCTTTGGCAGGTTGAAATCCAGTTTTTCCAACACCATTTATTAAATAGGCTATCTTTCCTCCAATGAGGGTGGTTGGCTCCTTTGTCAAAGATGAGGTGGCTGAGTATGTCTGGAGTTGTTTCTGCATCTTCTAATCTGTTCCACTGATCCTTGGGTCTGTTTCTTTGCCAGTACCATGCTGTTTTTATCACAGTAGCTTTGCAGTATAGTTTCAAGTTAGGGATTGTGATACCCCCAGGCATGTCTCTGTTCCCTAGAATTGCTTTCGCTATTCCAGGTCTCTTCTGGTTCTAAATGAATTTTTGGGTTGTTTTCTCTAGTTCTGTGAAGTATATTGTTGGAATTTCAATCAGCATTGCATTAAATCTATATAGTAGTTTTGGAAGTATGTCCATTTCACTATATTATACCTGTACCTTTTAATTTTTAATCACTTTCTAAGATTGTTAATTAAACCAGTATCAGGCAGTTATGTGCCACAGTGGGCTTGGGAGTGCGTAAATGCTGAAGATAAGGAAATAATAAAGCATATTAAATTCTCTTCCCTCTCCATATTTATATTCTATGCAACAGCCTTCTCACTTCCTTCAGACTTCACTCTTCCAAATCCATGCTCAACATAGCTACTAAAGTGGCCTTTCTACACTGCAGCTCTTTGTATGTGTCTCTTTGATCCCAAATCCTTCACTATCTCCCAGCAGCTTAAGCTGTTTATCACAGTGTACAAGGCCATCTATGATTTGGCCCCCATTTAGTTTTTCTGGTCTTATTTCCTCCTCTAATGTCCTGTCTCCCATCCTCAAACCTAAGTTAGCCCTGGCAACTTTTTGGTCTCAAATGCTCTTTTCATTTTCTTCCTGTGACCACATTGTACTTGGCTGCAAGACTCAGCTTGAGCCCCTTCCCTTGGGAGTCCCGGCTGGCTTTGCGCTCCCCCAGGTCCTCCTTGTAACACTTACCTACCACGCTCTACTGCAATTACACGATGGCTTTTCTGTCTGCCTCCCTAAGCTGTGGACTCCCCACTGCAGGGCCCACGTCTTAACTGTTTTGTGCAATGTCTCACAGGTCACAGCACACAGTGGGAACTGACCAAAGGATCAGAGAATGAACACCAGCTCTCTGATGTCTCAGAGGGAAGTCAGAGGACACAGGTGCTGGGGGTGGGGGGACACCAGCTATAGAGTGATTTGGGACTTCAGGGCATCTGTTTGGTCAGATTTCTCCAGCTCGCCCCTTTGCATATGGACTTCCTGGCAAGGAGTCAGCCTTGCAGAGGTAATGGCGCCCCTAAGGAAATTAGTGCACCTCATTAATGGAGGAGTCCTTTTTGGCCCATTGTCAAGTATCACCTCTAATTAAACTGCCCCATTTGGAGCTGTCGCTGGAGGAGGGATGTGGAGGGAATTGAATCAGTAACCACATTGGAGTGGTCTGTGGAGAGAATATAAAACCTAAGGTTAGGAGAGGTCTGGGCACATTTATGTTCCTTGCAGATTTTATGTGAGGAAGCAGGAAATGCTTTAGGAAGCTAATCTGGAGGTGCGATTATAATGTATTTTAACAAGCAGATTAGGGTTTATCAATTCACAGATGTTATCCATTTTTAAAGGGCGGCTGTGCACTAATTAAATGGCAGTGCTGTTGACCAAACCAATTTTTAGGCTTATAAAGCCAGCCTTAGTGAGGCATAGTGGTGCATACCTGTAATCCCAGCACTCCAGAGGCTGAAATAGGAGGATCATTACGAGTTTGAGGCCAGCCTGGGCTATGTTGTGAGTTCAAGTCCAGCCTGAGCTACATAGTGAAACCCTATCTCAAAAAAGAAAAGAGAGCCACCCTTGGTCCCTCCCGTCCAGACTGTGAGCTGGCTTATTTCTGCAGAGGAATATGTGTCTCCGCAGAGCTCTGCAGGCCATGCTCAAGGAACCTTACCAGGTGCATTTTGCCTGCTGGTGGCCTGTGGGGACACTGAGGGACACCCACACATGGTCACTGTTTAGTCAGGCACAAGTTTGTTTCTGCAGCCACCTGCTTCTCTGTGTAACGAGTTTGTGCATCTGACCTGCTGGGCTCTCAACGCAGGGCTTCTCACTCCCAGTTGTGAGGACACTGGGCCCCTTGCCCCTTGCTGGGTCTGGTGGCCTCTTCTCTCCTCTGGTCTCAGCGCTTCTTTCCGCCCCTCCTTTACTACCCTGTCCTGCTGTGGTTATTCGGATGCATTTCCCCCAGCGCTGCCCGTGTTCCTCCCCCTTCACTGAATGCCTTCCTTCCCCTTGCCTTTCCTTGCAGATGCCCACCTCATGGGTTTTCAGCCAGAACAGTTTTGTCCTTTAGGGGACATGTGGCAGTATCTGGAGATATTTTTGATTCTCATGCCTTGGACAGGGCAGGTAGGGATGGGATGGGAAGGACTTTATGGGGTAAAGCCAGGCTGCTGCTGCTACTTTATAATGCACAGGATGGCTCCCCTCACCAAAAGATTATCTGGGCCAAAGTGTGGATAGTGCCTAACTGAGAAACCTTGCTGTTATCTATCTTTTTCTTCTTTTCTTTTCTGTACTGGGGATTGTACCTGGAGAACAATGAACTATATCCTCAGCCCTTTCTGTTTTTATTTTGAGTCAGGATCTTGCTAAGGTGTTTAGGCTGGCCTCAAACTTAAGATTCTCCTGCCTCCGCCTCCTGAGTAGCTAGGATTACAGGCGTGTGCCACCAGGTGGTCAGATGCCTGGTTTGAAGGCACTGCTTCTTTCAGGATGCTCCCCGGGCCCTTGAGAGAAGGCCCATTTCCTCACCTCAGCTGTATCTAAATCTGACTCCTACCTCTTGCTGTAGCGTTTGTCTCCTGGTGAGCTCTGTGAGAGCAGAGAATGGCTTTCCTTCATGTCTGGTCCCTGTCTTAGAGCTGGGGCTCAGGAACATTTGTGCAGGGCAGCCCAGACTCCTAGGAAGAAGGAACACAGGAAGAAGAGTACACTGGTTCATCCTCCTCCCTGGACTGACATCCCTGCCACCGAGTTCCGGTGTTTGGCATTAGGCCAGTCATCTAGAAAAGCTGTCACAGACCTGAGGTGCAAAGGGCGGGAGGCCTCAGACTGCTGAGTTGCAAGCTTTAGGCCAGCTTGGACTAATTATCTTTTTCCCCCTTTAGAGTCTGTTCTCCTTCAGGTCCGTGGTACTAGTGGCACCCGACTGAGTGCCAAGGATCCTCTGACCCCCATTGCCTCCAGAGAGGAAGTTGAAGCCACTCGGAATCATGTTCTGGAGACCTTCTATCCCATTTCCCCCACGATTGATCTTCAGGAATGCAATGTGTATGATGTGAAGGATGATACCGGTAAGAAGCAGTCTTATTTTTACACATATGGAGATGAGGGACATGTTTTTTTCCGAAGGGAAAGGATGACCTGAGAATTTAGCAGGTGCCAGGCACCTTGTGCACATTATGTTTTAGGATGTGTGGCCAGCAGCCTGTCCGACAGGTGCTATTATCCCCATTTTATGGACAAGGAGATGGCAGCTCAGGGAAGTTAAGCAGTCTGCTCAAAGTTAAGCAGTGTGACTTTGCATTTAAGCCCTAAGAAGTAACTGTGAGACTTCAGAGTTTTAATAGTGGCTTGAAGGGCATCTGACAAGGCCTTTCCTTTGTTCATAGGTCCTGTGAGCCCTGTACACTCTGCCTTCTTCCACAGCCCTTGCATAGGGCACTGTATCCAAACTCCGTCCCACAGAGCTTCATTCTGTCAGCCAGGAAGGAGCTAGGCAGCCAGCCCCAGCAGGCCTGTAGGTCCTGCCATGCATCTCTCCACAAGCTGTAGCTTCCCCTGACCCTCTCCTGCCTCACAGCTACTGGCCCCCTGATTGGTCAGCTGTGTCTCTAGGCTAGTGCTCCCCTTTTCAAATCCTGCACTTCCCAGCCTCTTTCTCATCCTCCTTTCACCCATATTCACCGATCCTGGTTACTCAGTTCTAGAAGCACTAGCCTCCTGTTGTAGTCAGGATTTTGGTAAGGGAATACATTAAATACAGGACACATAATTTATACGATTATTTGTATGATCATTACCCATAAAGTCAAATCCAAAGGAGTGCAAGAGATTAACTGTACACTCGGGGCCCAAGGAATCCAGCTGAGGGCCTGGATCTCAGCAGTTTCCCACACAAGTCCAGCTAAAGGCTTAGAGTCCAAGGCACTGTCCTCCTGAGTCCAGCCAGTGGCCTAGAGCCCATGGCAGTGTCTCATGCTTGTCCAAATTGAGGATCTACACCTGGAAGGCCCAAAGGCCAATGGTGGAGGCCAGAAGACCTAGCCGGTGAGATGAAGGATCTGTGCCATCAGGCTGAGGGATCCACATTGGAGCCAGGAAGTGATGCTCACGGTAAAGATCAGAGCTCCCCTGAGGAAAACAGCCATTCTCAGCAACAGTGAGGCCCCGAGCTTCTCTTTTGAGAACAGCCTAGTTCCCATCAGGAAAACCATCCGCAGCAAGTTTCCCCTAGAAAACCAGCAGGCCAAGATCTTCCCCTCCAGTTGTTTTTCTTTTTCCAGGTCTCTTTTTATGGCTGTTGGTAACAATCTTCAGGTGGGTCCTCCACGCCCAGACCACGCTGATTCAGTTCAGCTGGGCGTTAGAAGTTGACCAGTAGCTACCAGGGTTTACTCATAACCACACAGCAGAGGAGGATCAGGGTTTGTCAGGGTTGTGGCTGAGGTGAGCAAGTACTCAGCTTTGATGCCTGGTGAGGGATGAAGCAAGTCACCTGTTACAAATGTTAAAGTTCTGAATTCTGCAAATGATTGGCGCTCTTTGAATAGTCACCATAGGGGCCGGGGATTTAGCTCAGTGGTTCCACCGCTTGCCTTGCAAGTGCAAGGACCCCAGTTCAATCCCTGGTACCAAAAAAAAAAAAGTCACCATAACTTTCCAGTTACCCATCTCCTAATGTCGCTGTCACCCAGGTGCTTGACGGAGAGAAAGGCTGGAGTTAGAGTGAGCGTGTCAGAAGGGCCGGTCACAGGTTGGCAGCCATCTTCTGGGAAGAGCCAAATAGCAAACATTTTAGGTTTCACAGGGCATGTGTGCTTTCTGTCACCGCTACCAGGAGACGTGAAAGTGAGCGATGCGTACCAGTAGAAACAGTATTTGTGAAAGTAGGTGGCGGGCAGCATGTGGCCCACAGCTGAGGTCTGCCACCCTAGCAAGATGGTAGTGTGTGCCTCCCGAAGTCTCTGGTACCTGCCTGAGGCGCCATGAAGTAGTCCAAGGCTCCGTGGCAGGCTGGCTTATCACATGTGGCTCTCTCTTGCAGGGTTCCAGGAAGGCTATCCCTACCCCTATCCCCACACCCTGTATTTCCTGGAGAAAGCCAACTTGCAGCCACACCGCTTTCGTCCTGAGCAGCTGCGGGCCAAGATGATCCTGTTTGCTTTTGGCAATGCCCTGGCACAGGCGCGGCGCCTCTATGGGGTACGTGTATGAGAAAGACTGTGGAGCTGCTCTGCGTTGTGTTGGTCTCCTGCCTCAGGGACATTACTCAGAACACAAAGAGGGCACAGAGGAATCTTAGGGAGAACTCCCCTGGACCCTGTGGAGATGCACTTACCCCTGTGGGGCCAGCTACCTGCCTGTGCTTTTCCCAGTCACGTGGCCCGTGAGGTGTCATTGGGCCCGTTTCCAGATTATGCCACAGGGTCCCATGGAGCTCAGCAGCAGTAAGTGGTGGGGAGAGGATGGCACAGCCTGTTGCCTGTGCTCAGCACACTGTCCTGCACTATAGTGTCTCAGCTGAGCATGGCTCCATCGGCAGCAGGAGATGAGACTGGGCAGTGGCCCAGACCTGCCTGGCACCCCAAGATGGTTTCTAGGGACCTGAGATGCTGCTTGGTGGTAGCCTCAGTCTTAAACAGGGGCCCAAGGACCTAGGAAGTTTGGAATGGAGGCTGAGTGGTTGCCCCAGTGGCTGGGGGGAAGCCTGGTCCAAGAACAAAGGGAGAGCCACATAGGAGCCCTCAGCTGGCCTGGGACTCCAGGTCCCTGCTTAGGGGAGGGGTCTGAGTTGTTGCTGGGGACCCTCAGGCTGTCTGCAAGAGGGAGGGCATTCTTGCCATGTTTCCTATCCTTGGTCTGGCACTAGGCGGGGTTGAGGAGATGTAGCTAGCTACATGGGTGGGCATGCACTTGACCGTGCCTGTATTGAGTGCCAGCTACATACTAGGCATAGATCAGGGTTCTTGATACTAGTGGTTTTCAAAATTCAAGAGCCTTATCTAGGAGTTTGTCAGAAATGCAGATTCCCAGGCCCGCTACATCAAAAGCTCTGTGCTTTGGCTCAGCAGTCAGTGTTTAAACAAGCCCACCTGCTGGGTGAAGCTGATACAACCTCAAGTTTGGAAATCCTGCACTAAGATTTGAGGGGCACTTCCTGATTTACTCCTAGGAACAGTCCCATGTGGCACATGAAGTAGGCTTCATTTTGCACATGAGGAGACTGAGGCCCAGGGAGGCTAAGTAACTTGCTGAAGGTCACACGGCTAAGAGATTAGCAAGTTGCCTAGGAGAGTAGCTTAGTGGAAGGGTACTTGCTTAGCCTGTGCAAAGCCCTGGATCCAGTCCCCGGTATAGGCAGCGGTGACTAGCAGCTGTCACATCTTTGTGTGACCTTGTCTTTCGGATCCTCAGAAGGCTAGCTTTAGTCCTGTTTTCTAACTTATACTTTCTGAAGGTTGCTGAAGGCTAGAATCTTGCCTGAGATCCCACAGCTACTGAGTGGGGAAGCAAGGATCAGGTCCATGCTCCCTCTGCCTTTAAAGGGTACGCTGCCTCCTGACTTGAGCAGTGCAAGGAAGCAGTCACATCTGAGGCCTAGGGGCTCTTTGTAGCTTCTGTGCCAGTAGAGCCTGGGTAGCAGTGCAGCCACTAATTGCCACCCAGTTGGGTAGGAGAGGAGGCCTCCTCCACCCCCTCTAGGTACAATTTGTTCCTGGGGATGTGAAGTTGAGCAATTATGGGAAGAGCCTCCATGTAAAAGGTAAAATTGCTGAGAAATTTATGTACTACCTGCAGTTTTATTGATCTGTAGAGGGAGATAAGAGTCAATACAGAATTCTTGGCTAACACTTACAGGTACTTTTCTTTTTATTTATCTTTCGGGCAGCTAAGAACAGGTACTTCTAAGGCCAGCAGCCCTGGTGTGACCCACACTGAGGTCGACTGTTAGCTATGTCTAAAGTCTATCAACCCTTGAGGGGAATGGCGGCAGCGCTTTGAATCAGGGATCCCCTGCTTTGTGGGGCCTGCCCTTTCATCCCTGTCCAAAAAGTAGCATTCACCTAACTAGATTGGCGCAAAGTCTCTGCAGGTTGACCATGTGATTTATCCAAACAGGGACACTGCTGAGAACGAGAGGTGCTACTGTCAGATACATCAGGACACCAGGGGGCAGCCAGAACAGTAGGGTTTTAAGTGACATAACTAACAGCCTCGCTTTGATCCTGCCTCACACCTTATACCACCTCTCTGGACCTCAGTTTCCTTATCTGCTAAGTGGGAATGTGCCTCTAGATTCATGAGAGTGGGAAACCTGGCAAGATGCCTTGTGCCTAGGACGACTTCAGTATGTGGTTTCAGTACAATTACCAGGTAGCACTAACTGGAAGAGTTGGCTGGTGAAATCCTGGGCCCCATGGCTTCAATGCACACTGCAAGAACATGGCCCATTCTGAGTTGCAGTGAGAGCATGAAGCTGAAATGACTGGTGGCAAGTGTAGACAGTCCAGGATGCCAGGCACTTGGGAGCAAGGTACCTGAGCTACTTCGGGTCCCAATGACACCCATCTTTGTGACTTCTGACATGTCATTTTACCTCAGCGAATCTCAGTTTCCTCATCTGTCAAATGGAATGAGAACTGAGTGGCATTATTCATTGATCCTCCAGGTTGATGTCACTGTTGTCCCCATCAGGTTATGCCTCGAGTTTGCAAGATTGTCCTTGACCTCCCAGTTCACTTGCCTGAACTCTGCGGCTTGCCCAGGAACTGCCTCGCAGGGGTGGGAACTCTTAGTTTACTGTGCTCAAGTTGTAGCATCCGGCTTCCTGGGGCTGTGAAGCAGGGGAGGCCAGACAGAGCCAGGGGGAGAGGGAGGGCCTGGCCCTAGAGCTCCTCATGCCCCAAGGTGAAGCCGTGAAATGGGAGCAAGAGGGTTTTGTGCAGAGCAAGAAGCCGCTTGGTCTGTGCTGCTCCTCACACTCCGTTGTTTCTGAGTTTTCACTTGTCCCCTTTCCTCTCAGAACCACAACAAGGTCTTGGAGCAGCCAGTGGTTGTGCAGAGTGTGGGCACGGATGGACGCATCTTCCAGTTCCTGGTGCTGCAGTTGAACACCACAGATCTGGCCTCAAATGAGGGTGTCAAGAACTTGGTCTGGGTGGACTCGGACCAGCTCCTCTATCAGCACTTCTGGTGTCTCCCGGTGATCAAAAAGAAGGTGGTGGTGGTGAGTGTGGCCGTCTCCAGCCGGGTGGTCGGATCTGGGAGGAGGGCCTGGCTTGGGCTGCAGTGCTCAGCAGATGTCTAAGCAATGTTGAAGACTGTGTGCTGGTGCCCGCAGGCAGTGGGGTTGTACGAGGTGCTGCTGGGCAGTGCCGAGTGGTGTGCCTCAGAGGGCCTGCCCTATCAGAGTTGCTGCCCTTCCATATGTGCAAGTCTGTGAACTAGTCCTTTTCTGCTCTGCAGTGGGGTCTGTCACCTTTAAATTCTATCTGAGCACCTGACTAAGTTCTTTGAGGAAGCAGATTTACATACTGCTGGGTCCCTCACACAGGGCACCAGGCGCCTGGTAAATGGCGTGGAGTGAGCGGGGTGTCACTGTCACTGGGACTGAACAGGCAACAGACCACTTGTCCTGCAGTTGAAGTGAGGGGACATTGGGAGCGGGGCTGTACCAGCAGGTGGCTTCAGGAGTGCTTCCTGGCCATGGTCCCTCAGGGTCTCCTCAGCACCAGCTCCTCAGGACCCTTCTTAGTGCTCGAGAGGCAGAGTAGGAAAAGGAAGTGATTATCCAGGAACTGCAGATTGACATGCATCAACTGATTTTGATTGCTACCATTACACCTAGTATGGGGTCCTAATGGGCTTTATTCTTTTTTTTTTTTGTACTGGGGATCCAACTTGGGACCTTGCACTTGTGAGGCAGGTAGCAGAACCACTGAGCTAAATCCCTGGCCCTGGGGTCTGTTCTTTTCAGGAGCCAGTTGGGCCTGTCGATTTCCAGCCAGAGACCTTCAGGAAGTTCTTAGCCCTGTATCTGCACGGTGCTGCATGAGCAAGGACATCCTGAGCCCTGATGCTTCTCCCTCTGAGGAGCCTACATCCTAGGCAGTGCCCAGGCCCTCTGCACCCACTTGGCCTGGTGCTTTCCCTGGCAATAAAGAGCCCTTGGCTGCACTGGAGTCTATTGATGGAAGGTATGGTGCCACATTGCCCCTGCACAGCTGCAGACTGTGGAGTCTGTCCTGCCTCAGCCTAAGGCCAGCCCTGCCCTAACCCACATCATGACCTGGGAGCGCTCAGTCTGAGTTTCAGTTTCTTCACCTGAAACTAGGACTAATGTGACCTCCCGTGTTTTTAAGAATGTGTCTGCCTCATGGCAGATGCTTCGCATGGCGCCAAGCTCTTATGGGACTGCATGCATCATTCAGCGTACCACGGTGCCTGTGGAGATCTGAGCAGAATATTCAGGGTGCATATCTCTCTTTTCCTGGTTGATGAGCTGAGCACCTGGGTCTGTCTGTTCTGGTGTCATCAGGTCCTGGCCAGATGCCATGTGGCCACGCCAGGCACCTTGGCTTCCTGTTTATCTTCACACAACTTCCTGCTGATGCCACATAAGCCACCTCGAATCAGGAAAGTCTCAGTGGCCTGGTAGGTGCGAGGCTCTAAGGACCCATGCGAGGTCCGAGTGATTCTGTTTGGAGGCACATGGAGCACAGCCGGCTCCTCCCTGCTCTGGACACTCTGCCATGGTCACCCATGAGTCTCCTCCCCAGCAAGGCCACACTAGAGCCCAAGAACAGGTCAGGGCTGCTGCAGGCAGACCTTGAGGGGCAGAGCAACCACTCTTGGCCATTTTAGAAGTCCTGTACCTGCTCTCTGCTCATGCTGGGATCTAGACAGCCAGAACAAGGAGCCATGGTCCCTCCCCCAGGAGCATGTCTGCCCACAGTGACAGCATGTGTTGGGGGGAGGGTTGTACTTGAGCATGTCTCGGGGTGACTAATTATTACTCTGAGGGATGCTTGGAGCAGCTACAAGAGCCAGGCCCAGGGCTGCGTGATTCTGGGGACAAAGACAACTCAGGCACAGTCCCTGCCTTAGAGGAGGCAGACACTTCACTGAGGACCCAGGAGGTGCCCCAGCCTACAAGGCTTTCTGAAAGGGGCATCTGAGCTGGGTTCCACAGGGCAACCTGGAAGGGCTCGGTAAGGCCAAAGCCCTGGGTGGGCAAAACTCCAGGGCTGTGCATAGTTGGGGCAGGAGAGGCCCATGAAGGATGGTGAGCGCGGACCTGGCCCTGGGGCTGTAGACTCGGCTCCTCACAGCTAAGGCCCCGCCTCTCTACACCACTTTGCTCCACTTGGTCCCTGGGCACCTGGCTGTCTGGCTTTCCTTTGGCCAGTTTCCCAGGCTTCTGATTACAGAGCCTGAGGGCCCAGCCATTCACTTAGGTGATCCGAGCCTTCTGGGGCCACCCAGTGCCACCAGATGCAGTGATCCTCCCAGCCTAGACCTGCCCACCTGACTTTGCTGGAGATCTAGTCAGTGCCTCAGTTTACTTGCCCAAACATATCTCTCCCTGCTGCTGCCTCTGTGAAGGGCATCACCATCCTTCCAGGTCTGCACATTGCATTCCTTGTGCTACACCAAGAGGTGCTCAGCCAGCCCATGAGGACTGCAGGAGAGAAGGAACAGTCTGTGGAGGGTCAGAAATGAGAGCTTGTGCACTGGCAGGGAATCCAAGAGGTGCCTGAACATCCAGTCGGCAGCTGCCAAGGACCAGGGGTCCACAGGAGGAAGTGCCAGTGCAGGGCACAATGGACCTTTACTTTTCAGCATCCCTGCCTCCACATGGTTCCTTCCCACTGCAGCCCCAGTGCTAAGCCCGTGTGTGGGTCCAGTCGGCCCAGCCTTGGCAAGAGCAGGGCCAGCTGCCTGTAGCCCCTTGCAGTAGAGAGCTGTACACTGCCACTCCAGGGAGGAGCTGAAAGGGGCTGAGCCAGCTGTACCTGCACTGTTTAGCTCCTCCTCCCTTCCAGCTCGGTCTCTGTATCCAAGACCAGGCCTCCGCCCCAAGAGGCTCTGAGGTATCCTGGGGCCCGCCTTCTGCAGTGTGGAATCGAAGCGATGCCCCCAGTGTCACCATGGAGGCTGGAGTGGGGTTTCTCATGGTCACTCAGGGAGGCAGGCTGAGTGGCCACAGCCCCAGCAGAAGCCTTTTTGGCTGTGTCTCAGTAGCAGCACCCCACCTGCCTTTGGCTCTCCTTTCCTGGCAGGGTGGGGATAGGGCAGGAGGGGCCCTTCCTGCTGGGGCTCAGGCTGGCCACTGCCCTGGAATTAGAGGCCTCGTGGACACTAAGGACCAGGAGGGAAGCGGTGGCTGTGCTGGACCTTGCAGGAGCTATGGGCCGGGCTCTTCCACTCTGCCCGTGTGAGCTGAAGTCCTTGCTTGAGCAAGGCCTAGCAGGACTCCCTCCTTCACGGTGCTCTTGCTGGCTCAGTGCAGACCCCTGGCTGCCTTGCATCTCTTAGGCCGGGCTGGGCAGTGAGGACCCTTGGGGAAAGCACCAGTCCTGCCAACCCCGAACAGTCCTCACTGGGGCTGTGCTGTGAAGGGAATGGGGCCAGTGGTGGACCCAAGTGGCAGGTGGGGCTTCTTCCAGGGGGCCCCTCATTGCCCGGGGCCAGTGCCCCCATGGCCCAGCTCCTGTCGGCCCAACTCCTGCTGCAAGGACCCAGTAAGTTCTCTTAAAATTCAGGTTAGTCTGTGCTCCTCTCAAAATCCTTCAAGGGCTCTCCATTGCCATGAAAGTAAAGAAGAACTTAGCCTCCCAGCAGCCCCGTATCTGAGGACCCTCCCATCAACCCCACAGTCCTGTACACACCAGGTTCCCCAGCCAGGGGTCTTTGTGAAGCAGAGTGCTGCCTGTGGGGGAAAGGCAGGGTGGTCAGCACCACAGGGCCATCCCGACCCCCTTGACTCGCATAGAAAACATGGCATGGGAACCTTTTTCTACTTCCAGAAACAGCTGGGCATGGTGGCGCACACCTGTAGTCTCTGCATTCTGGGAGCGTGAGGCAGGAAGATGCCAAGTTCAAACCCAGACTGGGCAACTTTGTGAGACACTGTACCAAAATTTAAAAATTAAGGGGGGTAGTCATGGGAATGTAGCTCAACACGAAGGCCCTGGTTTCAGACCCTAGCATGGGGGTGGGGGCAGGAGACAGAACGGTAAATTTTGCAAGACTTGAGAAATGGAACCTGGCTCTTAGCAGGCCCCCGACTATTTGAAGTGAGACCAATGTCCCCCCTCCCAGCACACTGCCCCCAGAGGCCAGTGACTTCATAAAAATGCAGACCAAGTTTGCCCAGGGAGAAGGCAGATGCCAGAAACAAAAAGTGGAATCTTGTCCCTGCCAGGAACAAACACTTGGTGTCCAAAGAGTCACCTCGGCTTCTGTGTTCACACAGTAAACTCCAGCCCGCGTTCCCCAAGCATGTCGGCAAGGGCTGCGGAAAAAAGATGTCCCTTTAATAAAACGTTATCAACATATATCGTACACAAACTACAATGTATCATAATTACTTTTTTTTCCTCTCATAATTCAGAACCAGACTACAAGGTAAGAAAAAACACAGAAACAGCTACAATGTTCCCAATAATCCGCACAAGGTCTTTTTTCAGGCAGATGGTATCTCACATAATATGATATACATGGATCAGAAAGGGGCGGTAATAAAACAAAGACCAGCTACGCGGGAGGGGAGGAGGAGAGGGGAGTGTAAATGTACAAAGAATTCGGTGTCTTCCAGGGCAAGACAAAGGTTTCCATGGGGGTGAGGTGTCATGAGTCACCCCTCCTAGGTGGGGACAGGCTCCACCGTCGGGTTCATTGATTTTTGAAAAATAAAAACAGGACCGGAAACATCACATCTGGTTTGTGGTGCTCCCCCCACCCCCCCACAGCTATGCCAAAGTCTTCCATCCAGTTCCAAGCATTTACAGAGCAATTCTGGTCAACAGCCTATCTTTGAAAAAAGGAGGATGAATAAAGAGGGGGGACAAAGAAAAAAAAGAAAAAGAAAACCCAAATTCCAGCCCACCCTGCCGCAGCGACGATACAAGATCACAGGCCCAGAACGCAGAGGTCCGGTTTCCAAGTCCCAGGTCATAGCCATCCTGTCAGTGGTGGCCTCTCCTACTCTGCTCCAGGCCACCACCCAGCAGGCAGGATTCTCGCTGGGAAGACGGGGTGGGGCTGAGGGCCTGGAGATGTGGGTGGCCAGGAGGGAGGCCCAGGAGGAAGAGGAAGCAGTCCTGGGGACACAGTGCATGCGCCGGTCACAGCGGCTCGGCCGCGCAGGAATCCTGGAGGGGGTCGGGGGGGCCTGGCCCCCGCTGGCCACACGATGGGCTGGGTCCAGGTGTGTTGTTGTCGCCAGCCAAGCCACACAAAGCAGGTTCCTGTCCACCCTCGCCTGTCCCACAAACCAAAATCCCCAAGTGGAGAAGGGTGGACTTCCTTTCGTTTCTTTCCCCAAAAGGTTTTTCCAAAGAAACTATAGATTGTAAACTGTCCAGTTCATTATTATTTTTAGATGGCTACAAAGACAGTGTGACATCTTACACCTAGACTAGCTTTCCTGGCGGCAGGGCTTGGGGGACAGATAGATAGCAGGGCCTGTGGTTCTTTTCTTCTTTTTTTTTTTTTTTTTTTGCCTTTTCTCCTTTTCTTTTTTTTTTTTTTTTTAAAAGAAAGCAAAGAAGTTGACTGGAGTAGGAGCTTGCTAGAAGCTTCCATTTGTAAAAATTTTTCCCAAAAAAATCCCCCCTGAAAACAAATTAAAAAAAAAAAAATCCCAGCAACGGTAAAACCCCAAACAAACAAAAAACAACAACAAAAGTGTCATGTACAGAAAAGGTCCTTTTGGGAAAGGGCAGGGGGTGGGATTTTCCAGGTCATTGACTTGAAATATATTTTTGAGTTTTGTCCTTCATGTTTTATGGAATAAAAAGTTCAGCTTTTTTATTGTATGAAATTAAAATTGGAAAAGGTGGGGACGTGGAGGAGAGGGTTGAGAAGATTTGGGAGACGCCCTCCCCCAGCTCCTGGTAATGACACCTCACTTCTTGCATAATTTCTGGCATCTTCCCGCCTGCAAGGCTGGCTCTCTCAGCTTCCTGGAGAAGGGGGTCACACACTCATCGTCATGCTTGGAGAATACTGGAGAGAAGCAGAGGATGGAGACACTGTGAGCAGGCCATAGGTGGCACAGAGCTCAAGAGGATAGGCTGAGCACAGGACGGCACTTGGTGGACCAGTGGCTGGGAGGCTCAGGATGAGGGCACGGAGGTGGAAGCTCAGGGCCACCTGGCCGACCAACCTGGGCCCCTGTCAGGAGCAATGGCAGCAATGTGACCTCCCCAGCTCTTCCCCGAGTCACACCTTCTGGAAACTGGGACTGCAGGGACCTGGGCTCTCAAACGCTGCGTTTCAAATGAGCATGCAGAGCAGCCCACTGCAGAAAAGCGGATGGAAAAGCAGGCAGCACCCAGCATGGGGAGCCAGCCAAAATCCCTGGAGATGTGAGCTTCACTCCCAGGGCCATGGTGCCCCTCTCAGCCCAGGGCGTCCGGCCTGCACGTGGTGCTCAGAAGTGCTGCCACCAGGGAGACTTGGAAGCAAGGGCCAGGCTCTGTGCGAGGCGTGGAAAAACCACCAGGGTGAAAAGCCTACAGCAGAGCTGCCCAGGCCAGGCGGGCAGGCTGTGGCCACAAGGCCCCTGGCTTGCTGGGCAGAGTCCCCCCAGGGAAGAGGAGCATGAGGGGTGGAGGCGCTTACATTGTCATTCTGGAAGGAGTGAAGGAAGTTCCCTCCCAGCTCGCTGTCGTCCCGAGGGGTGCCTGGAGGATTGCTAATGCCACTTATGTTGTTAGGAGAATTCTGTGGAGAGAGCACAGAGGGTAAGTCTCTGGATCCCCCACAGCCTGTCCTACAGACAGGGGGCACTGCCAGGAGCAGACACGGGGCACACACTCACTTTTGGAAGTCCATCTATGTCACCTGACCCTGGAAGGGAAGAAGAATCCTGTTTAGTTTCTTGCTCTCTCCTCTAGCACCCTCGGAGGACCCCTCCATCCCTGGGCTCCTTGGGGAGGACCAAGCCCTTCCCCCTGAATCCCACACTCTGTAGGGAACTTCCTAGCTGGCTATCATCTTTCTCTCAGGACCTTGCCCTGTGTCCGGCCAAGGTCAAGACCCAGGCAGGCCCAGCTCCGCCAAGAGCTGAGGACAGAGACGGCTGCTGGGCAGGGTGGGGCTGCCTTACCTAAGGATCCGTTCATGTGGTGTGGCTCCATGCCGCCCATGCCTCCCATCGGGCCATCCGAGCCAGGACCCATCGGAAACTGAGGGAGAAGCATAGAGCATGGCTCAGTGGGTACAGTGAATCGGTCACCAAAGCCAGGCCAGCACCTGTGAGGGCCTGGGCACCGTGTCCTGCCTCAGGTGCCTCTGTTCTGGTGGGAACTGTGTGCCCAGGAAGCTGGAGCAGGCTCCTCACCTCAGCCCCTGGGGAGAAGAGCACAGGTGCTCACTCCTATGGGCCTCCTAAGGCACCCAACCCAGACAGGGAAAGGGACTGGCTGTCAGCCTCCCACTCCACAGAGGCAGCTCTCAACCAGCGCCACCTGCATCCCCATCCCTGGACCAAGTGCCTGGCCAGAGATGCACACAAGCAGGTGTTGGAACGAGTCAGTGCAGGGGCAGCAGGAAGCAGGGTGGAAAGCTGGGGCATGGGCTAGGGGGTAAGGCAGAGCCTCTCCCCAGCCCTGCCCAGAACGACCAAGCCTATTCATAAAGGCAGCAACCGAAGGCCAGAGAGGTCCCATCCCACACCACCATTTGGGAGGCTGGGCAGGGAAGCGGGCCACTGGAGAGTGAGGCCTGGTGCTGCACCCTGGAGGTGGGATCTGCTGAAGGAATTGGGCACATGGCCTGGGCTATGCGCTGAGGACATGGAGCCATCACACCTGTGCCTCTGCCCCAGGTACCCAACTGCCCCATGGGACAGCCCCTGCGCCAGGCCACAGGATGGGGAGAAGAGCATCAGCATAACTAGGAGCATGGTCAGGCAGAGTGGTCACGGAAGGCACTCCCAGGGTCCTGCACATGCAGAAGGCTACGTACAGGTGGCAGCATGGAGTGGCAGAGCAGAGAAGGACATGGAGAGAGCAGGGTCAGGCCGGACTGCGATGTCACGGCAGGGGCCACCTCCCACCCACATGTGACTCGGGAGCAGCGTCCGGCCACTCTCCAGCTTTGATGTGTACTGGGCCATCAGGCAACAAACCCAAGCCACACAGGGTGGAGGGTGAGCACTTTTAGGAAGCCAACCCAGGACAGCCGTGCTAGACCAAAAAACAAAACCACAAAACACTCCAACATAATATACTTCTAGACATGCTATTACTTAACACAAACACACGTCATTATTTAAGTACGTAAAAGGGTATTTGGAAATTGTGTTATGTGAACAGTGGTATTGAGATATAACTCACAACTGGTCCATTTAAAGCATACAATTCAGTGGTTTTTAGTATATTTATGGACCTGTGTATCCCATCACAATTTTAGAACATTTCCATCACCCCAAGAAATCCTGTGAGCATTAGCAGTTATTCCTCAGCTCCCCTCCAACCCCAGCTTAAGGAACCAGTAATCCACTTTCTGTCTCTGTGAATGTTTATTCTGGACACTGGATATAAAGGGAACCATGTGACCTTTGCGGCTGGCTCTTTTCACTCAGCAAGTTTCCAAGGTTCATCCTTGCCACTACAGTAATCAGTTATTTACTGCTTCTTACAGACAAATGAGTCCACAGCATGGGCACGGCACATTTTACCTATCCAGTCACCAGCTGATGGTACGGTCTGGTGGTCTGCACTTCGGGCTACTGTGAGCGCCACCATGGTCGCTCCTATGTGAGTCACTGTGTGGCAAACACTCCTTTCTTTCTGTGAGACAACCAGCGGTCCTGGTGCCGGGTCACATGGGACTCCATGCTTACACTGCCTTGGACGCCAGAGACTCCCTGGCAGCTGCACCTCGACAGCCCTGTGAACAGTGTGTAAAGTCTCTGGCTTCTCCACCCGCCTCCCACCAGTCAGTATCTGTCTTTTTGACTTCAGCCATCCCAGAGGGTATGAAGCATTCCTGATGACTAACGATGACAGTACCCTTTCGTGCATGAGCCTATTTGTGTATCTAGGAAGAGAAATCTGTTTAGATGCTTGTTCCATTTTTAACTGGACTGTCTTTATTCTTGAGTTCTTTATATATTTTGGGTTCAAATTCCTTCTCATATATGTGACTTACAAATATTTTTTTCCATCCCATGGGTTGTCTATTCAACTAACTTTCTTTTTCTGGAGACAGGGTCTTGCTATGTTGCCCAAGCTGGTCTCAAACTTGGACTCAAGAGATCCTCCTGCTTCAGCCCCCACAGCAAGTAGATGGGACCACAGGTGTGTGCCACCAATCTTTTTTAACTTGTTTGTATCCTTTTGACACACATCCAACTTGCCCACTTTTTTCTTGCATTACTTGTGCTTTCAGTGTTACATCTAAGGCAGCGTTGCTTCATCCGGGTCATGAAGATCTCTTTCTACATTTTAGGTGCTTTATAGTTTTAGCCCTGACATGTAGGTCTATAATCTACTTTGAGCTCATTTTTGTGGACTCATGTCAGCAAATAGGTCCAATCTCCTATGCCTGCACAGGAATATCCAGTTGTCCCAGAACATTTATTATTGTTACATAAATGCTATTAACAGTAGCAATTAGTAATAGGACTAGTTAAATAAATGATACCCGTGAGTAAACTTCAACACCTGTATGTTTCCATCCATGGATACAGTCATTCACCCGTTCTTTCTGCCCCATGATACAGTAGCAAGTTCTGGCTCTGCTGCTTTTCCCAGTGTGACTACTCTAACCGCCCCATAGCCCACAGGACATCCTCTTATGCAGCGAAGCGGGAAAACTGAGCAGTCAAAGGTAAATTCATTCGCTGTGCTGCTCTGCGCTTACAAAGCACCCCACACTGCTTCTCACGTCCTATGGGATGGAGAGCCCTACTCTCCACTCTACTTGGAGCACTCAAGGCCTCACTCATGCGCACAGATGGTGCACGTGCACAGTGGTGGCTTCCAGCTCCTCGAGAGTCTACACTGCAGGCTCTAGGCTGGCTCTGGACTGCTCACCAGTCAGGGCCTCTGTAGCTATGAGTCCTCAGATGGACCCACCCTGCTACGTTGCCCAGCATCTGCACGCACTACGAAGTGCACAGGATGGAGATCACGGAAATGATACTTCTGTTTCTAAGGAAGAATGGTTTCAAAGCACAGAGATAAGGGACTTGGAAGATACAAGGTGGAGTCCGAGTAAGTTTATAATGTTTTAATAAAGAAAGTGAGAAAGTCCTGCTTAACTTGGCTACCCTTTGAGTTCTCAAGCAGCCTCATTCCCAAAGAACAAGTCACTATTTCTGCAGTGTGTGGTTCCGCTGCAACCTCCACCCAACAGTGAACAACTCAGGGGGCTCCTGGCGGCCTCTCTCACGACAAGCACACAGCCCTGGAGGAACAGGGCACACCCCTCTTTCGCTGCAACTCCATCTCCATTCTCATGTCCATTTCCACAGCAGAGATGGACATGGACACCCTGCTTGGCTCACAATTTAATGAATATGGGTTTTTTAGCAGGCCCACATTTTAACACCTTTTCTACGGCAGCAACAATGACACTCACCCAATGGGCCTGTGGGAGACGTTTTCCATTTCTGTGAGGTCAAAAAACTCATTAAGTTCTTCTGCATGATTTGAGAACACTGAAAAGTGACCCAGAAGAACCAAGAGATGGACGATAAGAGAGGGAAAAAAAGGGAAGAGGAAGTAGAGGGAATCAAGATGGGTTATACACATACCCACTCTCCATGAAGAATATAGTCATTATGTACTGCAAATATTTACCCCCCCAAAAAAAAAAACTTTAAAAAGTGACCAAAAACTTTCATTAACATACCTGGTATCACAGGTAGGCAGATCATAGCCCCCTTTGGGGCAGTGTTAGGTACAAGGTGTACAAAACTTTAGCAGGTAAGGTATTTTCATTTCTGATGGCAAGAAACTTACAGGCTAAATGAAACTGCCAAAATTAACTCTGTATTCTGCCAAATATGCAGATACATGAGCAATGCCTAGTTTGTGTTTGGGGAAGAGAACAATAATCTTCTGTTTTCTGCAGTTTCACTAAACTCGTTACAGAAATCGGTATTATTTAAAACTCCAGTTTTTAAATCACTGTACTAAGACCTAGCAGGAAGTGGATTTTTTTCTGTCCAGTGGTCCTGGGGACTAAACCCAGCATCTCAGCCACGCTAGGCATGTGCTCTGCCTTGGCCACTCCGCAGTCTGTCACATGCCCATTTGGTCTGAGGCATCATTGCTGTACTGCTGGTGAGAAGAGACAGACCCGCTCTCCACACAGGGCCAACATATCCGCTAACAAAATTCCCCTCTTCGGGGCCGGGGATTTAGTTCAGTGGTTCCGCTGCCTGCCCTGCAAAGGCAAGGAGCCGAGTTTGATCCCCAGTACCAGAAAAAAAAAAATGCATACTATTGGGCCGGGGATTTAGCTCAGTGGTTCTAGCACCTGCCTAGAAAGCACAGGGTCCCGAGTTCAATCCCCAGTACCAAAAAAAAAAAAAAAAAATCCCGTCTTTGGTGCACACACAGAACTTTCGATGCCACCACTGAATCAGGAAATGTAACCTTCTCAGTTCACAGAGCAATCAGGGAGCGAGATGATACCAGGGTTCATTCCAGGGTGCACCCAAGCCAATCCAGTAGCTCCTTTTTTTTTGGTACCGGGGATCGAACTCGGGACCTTATGCTTGCGAGGCAGGTGGCAGAACCACTGAGCTAACAAGCACCGGATTCAGAATGATGTGACTGTGTGTGCTTCCCCATCTCTCGCGCAGCCACGCCTAATCCCAAAGTCTTTTCCACTCTCTGTACTGTTTGGGTTTTCTTCTGCTGTAATCCAGTTGTGTGTGTCCTTCCTATTGTCACTGAAATAACACGGTCACTTTGCTTTCTTTTCCAATGATGCTGGGTCATGCTGGTGCACATAGTCATCGTGCTCTTTTTCATGATCTGAGCTTTTAGAAACCCAGTCAGAATACTCACAATGCTAACAATGAAACCAGTACTATCTCAACACCAAGTGCATGTGGGAGTCTGTGGCAGGCAGAGGGGACTCTTAATGATGTCCATGACTACGGCACACTAAGGAGTGGCCCTCGGGCTACTGCACAAGGCAAGAATGCCAGCATCTGTGCTCAGTGCAAAAATGGTGACAGTGACCATGAGAGGCAGATAATATGTGCTGTGTCCATCTAGCAATGAAAAGAGTGTTCTCACTTGGGAGGCTGAGGCAGGAGGATTGCTGTGCGTTTGAGACCAGCCCAGCTACACAGTGAGTTCAAGGTCAGCCTGAACTATATAGTGAGACCCTGTCTCCAAAAAACAAAAAATAGGGCCAGGGATTTAACTCAGTGGCGCCACACCTGCCTCGCAAGTGCAAGGTCCTGAGTTCAATCCCCGGAACAGCAAAAAAACCAACCAAACAAAAAAAAAAAAACCCCAAAAAACCAAACCAAACAAAAAACAGTGTTCTCTCTTCTGTCTTTGGGCCTTCTGTATGGGTCTTATGCTTTTCTACTCAACGTTCTGCATCTGCTGCCAAGACCCAGGACATTTTGTGCCCTGAGATTCCTCTCGATATAGAGCTTTAGGTGCTACAATCCCAGGAAGAGTTGATGAGGCTGGGGTGATGGGAGGTGCTGGCTTCCCAGGAGAAAGGTGAGGAACAGAAAGTGTCCGACAGCACTTCCTGGCCATGAGACCCTGGTGAAGTCAACAGGCCAGAGATAGGGTCCAAGGAGGGCTCCAGGAGGCGGTGTGCAGGCTGCGGCATGGGCAGCCATACTCCAGCCTTAGCACACGGTATGATTTGCGCCTGAGAACTCCTAGCCAGCCAGGGAGGTGGTGAGGCCACACAGGCAGGTCACCCCGTGGGCTCAGGGCCAAGTGGGAGTCAGAGGGGAGGAGCATGGCCCAGGAAGAGGCGCAGCTGCTGGGCACAGGGGTCCCGGAGATGACTCATGGCAGCAACACCAGGTAGGCAGGACCCAGACTCTCCTGCAGGGCTCTCTACCCTTTGCTCCACACACAGGGAATCAGCCTGGAGACCAGGAAGGGATCGCTCAGGTTGGCAGAGCTGCCAGCGAGGAGACCAGAGCCCTCACGTGCTTTCTCCTGCTCTGCCACCTCTGCCAGCCATGAAACTGGCAGTGGGTTGCCCAAGAGTTAATCACTTTTCTGACGGTTTATTTTATTCATCTTTGGTAACAAATGGCTGAAATCAATTAAACTTGCTTTCCCCTCAGCTGATGAAGTTAATTATGATTTGTTATGGGATCTGATATGTAAATTACTAGAAAGCAGACTTACGTTGGACCGGCTGCCTCCGGGCGGCACCGGATTAATCATTGTGTAGATGTTGTCACTGGAATTTGTTGAATCTGTAGAACAGAGGAAACCCACAAGTCGAGGTGATTAATTCATTTCTTAATTAAAACAAACTTGTGGCACTTGAACTCATTCTTTTGTATTTTATCACCTAAAATTTCCTCTAAGTACCACCATTTTCTGGCTAATTTGTATTTAATGAAGATTCACAAAGTTTTTAATCACAGAAAATTCAACTGTGAAAACCACTCAACCACAAAACGAAGCATTTCAGGGTGTCTGGCCAGCAGTGTGGACGTGGCACGGAGATTAAAGGTTCTGTTCTCGTCTCCCCACTGCCTGTGACAGTGTCAGGGGGTCGAGGCCACCACCTGGGCTCCCCAACACCACCACCCAAGGGAAGGGAAATACTGGGAATTGCCCAGGGGCCGGCCTGCCAGGCTGAGGGGGCAGGAGGGAGAGGCAGGGCCGGGGCTGGAGACACATTAACATATAGAGCGGGTTAACATGACCCAGTCTGAATGTAGGTCATGCAGCTCATCTAAATGCAGCAGCAAAAGAAGGAGCCGGAGCGGAGCTGTATCTCGGCCGCCAGCTCCACCCGCAGCAGTGGAGCTTCCGTGTGTGGGGAGCTGAGGGGGAAGGGCTCCCTCCAGCTCCCCACTTCGCTAGTGAAGTCTTCTTAGGAAATCGGCCAATATGCTTCTACTAGGAGCAGGCGCTGGATTTCTTGGGCAGAAATCCGGACTGCCTCTCACTTTTTATTTTTGGGATGGGCAGGGGCTGTGTTGAATCCCTTCTGGCTGGCGGGTGTGCTATTCTTAGCTGGGAAAGACACAGAAGTGTGACACCATGTGAGCGTGTGTGCACATGCCCACGTGTGCACGCACAGGCACTCTTCTGAGTAAAGAAAACGGGACGGGATCTCCTGTAGAGGCCCAGAAGCCCAGCACTCTGGACACTTGAGAACCATGCCTTAGGATGCAGAGCCCCAAAGCCCATCTTATGTCATCGGGCAAAGCACGCCCTGAACAGGGTTCTCCCTAACAAGGAGGAGCTAAGGACAATGAGGCTCCTTGTTCCCAGACCTCTCCGCTCAGCCTTGCAGGGCCCAAGAGGCAGAAGAGGTGTGACCTGTCCAAGGCCACACAGTGGGTCGGTGGCCCTGAGCGCCGACAGCCTCCTCAATGTCCCGATGTCACAATGGCCAGTGGGGATGTGCTGCTCAGGAAGGACTGGCTGGTAGGTTGGGCTCTGCACCCCGCCCCCAGGACTTCCTAGCCAAGTGCTCCCCACAGGGATCCCCTTGCCCCCCCAGCCCTCTTACCTGCAGGACTAGGCATGATAGGTGTTCCTGGAGGGCCGCCACCACCGGGGGGTCCCTGAGATGAGACAGAAGCTGGCGTCAGTCACCCAGGGTGGTACCAAGGATGGGAAGAGGTCACCATACATAACCCCTCCCTGCAGGCAGTGATCACTGCCTGGCCCAGCCACATTCCCCTCGCTAACTCCAGGCCCAGCTGGAGCCAGGTGTGTGAGCCTGAGGGGCTGGGCTTAGAGTCCCCTTCCTGCCCCTCAAGTCAAGAGGCACCTGTGCCAGTTCACAGGCACACCAAGTGGTGACAGCAGAGGCCCAAGGGGGCGCCCCATAGCCTGCTGGGTAGCTCCCCAGGAGCCTACTCCCAGGTCTTATTTGGGGGTCTCGGGGCCACCCAGGCCTACACACTGATTGCAAGTCATGCCAGTTTGGAACCTGTGCCCACAAAGTGTCTGATGGGGACAGGCAGGGGCCCTGAGCAGTTCTGTACATCCAGCTGGTCACATGTGCAAACCCAGTCAGTGCTCTAGGCCCTCACTTACCACGTATGTGCCAGGTGACGAGGAGGAGTATGGAATCTGGAAACAAGATGTGGAAGCCACATGTCGGAGGCATTTCCCCAGCAGGCAGTGCCCCTTTGCTTACCAACCCCCGCCTCCCAGGAAAAGCTTCGGGACCCAGTGAGCTCGGTGCCACCCAGTTCTGGCCTCTGCAGCACCCATCCCGGGAGTCTGGTCTCCTCCTGCCCAGGCTCCGGGGGGAGGCTGGCGCTGGGGCAGGGAGGCCTCCGGTGTAGGAGGGCAGCAGAGAGCAGGCTCCACCCTACCCCTCTAGCCTGCGCCTGGACTTCAGCACCGAGCATCCTGCCATTCCTGCCTGGGGATGCTGGGAACCAGCCCTGCTAGGAGACTTGGCAGGGATCTCCTCCAACATTGCTCTCTGACGCCAGGGGCCAGTCCTCACTGACCCCAGGCAGGTAGAATCCTACTGCAGGTTCCCCTCCTGACACCGCCTGGGGACAGGAGCCCCTTGGCCCTGAAACCTCATCCCTGGCAAACACCCTGCTCAGCCTGATACTCACTGAGTTAGCGCTGTTGGGATTGGGCCAGGGTCTGCCAGCTCCCGGGCCCCTGGGAGGGAGAGAGATGAGACAATGAAACAGGTGTGGCCCACCTAAAGGGCAGAGCCACAGGGGCAGAACAAGAGGACTGACTTCAGAACAGGACACCCTGTGCATAGTCCCAGGGCCTCAGAGGACAACCGGCTCTGCCATAGTAATGGGTAGTTCCAAGGGTGGAGATCTATGAACTCCTCAAAATTCTATGTAAAATCCATAACATTTTCAAGATTGTCTACAAAAATGCATGAAATCCCTCTATGTGTGTGTTTTCCTAGGAAGGCAGTCCACTGTTCTCACACTCACCAAAAAGGTTAAAACCCTTAAGCACTAGAGAACAGAGGGCACACGTACAGGGCCCAAATTTTGCCTCAGCCAATGAAAGCTGTGTGACCTGGGAAAGTCACTTTATCTCTCTGCGCCTCAGTGACCTCACACATGGGATGACGAGTGTCTCCCAAGGCTTCCATGAAGAACAAGTGAGCGGGTCCCTCAGCATGCCTACAATGCTGTCCAGCTCACTGGCACTAGAGGAGACTGGGTTCTCACCCCCAGGTCATCAACAGCCTCATCTGCCGCTGAGGGGACTGAGGTCCAGAGAGGTCCTGGCATGGACTCCTAGCAGGAGCCTGCTGGGTGCCAGCAGAGGGTGGGGAGGGCCATAGCTCTGAGCCTGACTGGGGCCTTTTCGCCTTACATGTTAATCCCGGGCATGGCGGGGCCGAGGGAGTTGGGTGGTGGTCTCATGCCGCTGCCGTAATTCTGCAACGATAACCAAGGGTCAGTCTATGAGAAGGAGAAGGGGAACCGGAGAGAGGAGGGAGGGAAAACAGACAGACAGAACATAAGCGAGAGGGTTAGTCTGTGAAAGACCTGATGAGAAAAAACAAAACATTCTTTCAAAAAAGGTGGGGTGGGGGCCAAGCGGCGGAGACCACAATGACAAGCCAGCACAGAGGGACAGTCACAATGGTCGATGTGTTTGACAAGGCTTCAGGGTGATATTCTCAGAAACTACTCATCTGTACCTTCCCTCCCCACCTCTGGGCAGGTGAGAGGGAGACACGGGTCACAGAGCTGACAAGTGACAGCAGTCACTTAGACTCAGAAGACCAGCGTTGGGGGGCCCCACACAGGGCAAGCCTGAACACAGAAGGGGTGTGTGGCATGGATAGAACCCCACCTGGCCCAGGCAGGTCACCATCCTGGCCATGTGTCACAGTGCTGGGGAGCAGAAGAGGACCCCACTTCTACTTGAGAGGTCATCACGTGGTTGAGGAGTCTACACAGACACTTCTGGGAGCCCGATACAGCTCAGTACAACTCACTGGGGCAGGGGGCAGGGGAGGAAGAGGGCACCTGGCCTCCCAACCCGTGCACCTCCTGTCCCGACCCAGCTGCCCGATCTCCCTTCCTGAGTGCTATTCTCTTCACAGGAGTAGCCGCCTGACCTCCATCTCCACACTTGGGATCTTCCCTGGCCTCCAATGCCGAGCTCAAGAGGCAGCGCCCCTGGAACACTGTTCCCAGCTACTCCCTGAGGTTGCTGCTCCATGCAAGTTACTCCCAGAATGCCCCATGCTCTCGCCCTGGCACTGGGTGCACCACCCAGTGCTATGGCCACGGCCACACGGCCATCCCTACCTCTCCTGCCGGATGCTAAGGGCCTTCACAAGGTGGCGAAAGCATCGCAGCCAGCACAGATTGGCTCAACGAGCCAGCACTGAGCTGTCAGGGAAAAGTGTGGAATTCTGATGGCAAAGGAAGGGCCAGCACAGCTACCCTTCACCAAGCACCACCACACTTTTCAGTCAATTTTGGGTTTGGTCCTTACAACTCCATGAGGCTGGTCTTATTTCCTTCTTTCTGGTGGGGAGACTGAAGGTCTTCTGGAGGCAGCTTTGCCTGAAGCACAGTGGCAGAGCTGGGCTTCTACCTGGACCAGCAGCCCCAGCGCCTGCACTCTTCACTACCTCTCTGGGTGGTGGAGGCAGAGCTGGAAGCTCGAGACTGTACCAGCCATCAGGATGATGGGGTCTTTATCTGGGGACTGGCTCTCACGTCTTACTGCTGGCTTGGTCACCCATGGAGGCCTGGGATCTAGAACACCCAGGTAGGCTGCTGACAGTGGGGAGGCCTGGCGGCAGGGAGTGCAGGATGCCACAGAACTCTCCGGCAGCTGGCACACACCAAGACTCCCATCCCCTGTGCTTTCTCAGATGAGCAGCGGCTGTCCTGGGCCCATGTCATAGTCCAGGCCCAAGTTACAGACGGGTGCTAGGTGCCCAGGGTGGTGAAGCAGAGACTGAAACTTGAGGTCTGCACATGGGGAGCGGGCCTCGGATTGGCCTCTTGCTGGTGACTCTGGCAAACTATACAGTGACAATGCTTCCTCACATCAGGCTGTGCTATCTGCTATCACTCATACCGAATGGTCCCAGCAACTCCTGGACTCCCCCAGCTTTAGACTAAAAACTGAGGTGCTGAAGCAGAGTGCCAGTCCTGGGGCACAGCTACACGTGGCTGAGCTGGGATGAAGCCCTGCAGCCTGGCTCTGGATCACTGACTGCCCTGCTTGTACAATGGGGACAAAGAGTTCCTGAGGATTCATCCTTCCAGGGCCCACAAGAATTGTGATGTGAGCCCAAGAAGCACAAGAGTTGGGGATGGTGGCAGGGGAGCAAACACAGCAGCCTTTAACGCTGCTGTGGCATTGCAGAGCTCAGGCCTCAAAGGCCTTTTTTAAGGCTCACGTGCCACTGCTACATCCTGAACAGGGAGCTCACCATGTGGCAGCAGCCTCCTGTCCACCATGCACAGCCCGGCCTGCTAGACAGGTCTTCCAGTTGCAACGAGACCTTGTGGAGCTGCAGTTGCAGCAGCTGCTCCCCAGCCAGGGGAAAAGGCCTGCAGCCAGGGTGAGGGGAGCTCAGAACAGATTGAGAGGTCTGGCAGGCGCTCACCCCAGAAAAACAAGATGGCTGGATGTGCACCGTGCAGCTGCGGGCTGGAAGGCTGCAGGGAAGGGGGGACGGCCCTGCAGCTCCCCCTCCTCCTCAGCCTGCAGGGAGCTTTCCTGTCAAGTCATCCCCTGCAGATGCAGACCCCAAGGGTCACTCATAATTCTACTTCACAGACAACCCAGAGGCCCAGAGAGGTTCAGAAACTTGCCCCACCCCACCTGCCGAGTCAGGAGCGAAAGTCCAGCAGAAGTCAGGTGTGGGCCAACTTTCTAATCAGAAACACCGGACTTTCCCACAGGGCTGAAGGCCCAGCAGATAGTTTCCGAGCCTCTGGTGCAATGGGCTCCTCCCCTCCTAGTTCTTCCCCGACTGCGGCATGGGCTGCTGGAGGGGAGGACACGCTGACTAAGCAGAAACTCCCCTTCGCCTGCCACCACACTGCACTGCAAGGATGGGGCCACCACCTACGGGGTCTGTCTACCCCAGTCCTCATCCTCACCCCCACCTTGGGTGGCCCAGACCCTGGTGGGGGGCTCTGGTCCATGGTCACAAGAACATAGGCCCCGGCTTCTCGGGCTCAGCCTCTGCTCCATAGGATTCACAGTGACACAGAAAGTGTCACAGAGCAGCGTTTCCTGCGACAACTTCTGAGGTGCTCTCTCCTGTGGCCTGCCTGGTGCTTTTTTTTTTTTGGTACTGGGGCTCGAACTTGGGACCTTGTGCTTTCGAGGTAGGTGGCGGAAGCACTGAGCTAAATCCCGGGCCTGTGCTGTCTTTATCATAGAATAAGGGATGAGCCATCTAATCCTCAGGGAGGCTGTCTGGGAAGTTTCTGGGGCAGTTCCCGGGAGCCTCGCTCCCTCTTCACCCAGCCCTGGATGCTCCGCATCAGCATTGATGATCCCTCCACTTCTCTGTGGCCTCAGACACCCTGAGCTTGGATTAGCCCTGGGTCAGCAGGGGCCTGAGGGTGGCACAGGATTGTCCCTGGGGATTGTGCACTATCCTTCACCTGAACTTCTCCAAACATCAGACAAGCCAGGATGGTGACATGACCCTGGCTCTGTGATGGTCACTCTTGACCGTCAATTTGAATGGCTTGAGCACCATCTAAGGATTAGCAAAGCACACTTCCGAGTGTGTCTGGATGGGCCATGAGTGTGGCCTTCGGGACTATATCTGGCCCTGGCCCACTTTTCTCTGGCCCTTCCTTCCTCTTGTTTCTTGGCTGCCATGAGCTGAGCAGCTTTCCTTCCACCACAGTGATTCCTTGGAGCCAGCCCACCACGCGTGGGCTGAAACCTCTGAAACTATGAGCCCAAACAAACCTATTCTCCTTTGTGTGTCGTGTATTTCTGTCACAGCACTAGAAAGTTGACTAATACAAGCCCCAACCCAAGTACCAGACCTCTGAGTACTTGGGGATCGGCATCCATGGTTCTCTCCTAGGGTCTTGCACTCTACTGAGGTCTAACCAGGAGCCTTGTAGCTTTAGCCTCATTTAAAAGAATTCACTTTCTAAACACATAGACAAAAGGTCACTGTCTGACAGTGACATGTTCCAGAGAGAGTGGGGTAAATAGAAGGTACAGCATCCTTTCTGGCACTGGCCATTTCACAAACCCAGAGGAAAATTTGTCTGAAGTCCTGAAGGCGAAGGACAGGGTGATGCCTGGGTTGCTGGTTTCTTGGGGCTGTTTAGCGTAAATTAAAAAAAAATAGAACAGCACTCTAACCCTACTTGGTTTTGAAATCTATACAGTGGCCTCAAGACTGCACTGTACTGCTGTACCTGGTTTTTGTCCAGAAAGTTCTCAAGGGCTCACTGGCTAAGCACAGTCTAATTCCCCACTGGGAATCACACACCCATGGTGCCCACCTTTGCTTCCAGTCTCAGGGTGGCACTGTGCACACCACAGGCTGCCTGAAGGATCTGGCTGTCCTTCCTAACAGCCAGGGCTGGGGCAAAAGGCAGAGCTCAGTTCCTGCAGGAAGGATACAGGATCCACGGGATACAGGGTGGGTGTCCACAGATACTATCCCATCCCAGCCCACAGGGAGCCCCATGAAGTTGCCATCTGGCTGCCCACTTTGCCAATGAGGAACAAGAGTCTGAGTGATCAGAGCTGGATTTCCCAGCACCAAGTTCTGAGCTTTCCCTCTCCTGTCCCCTGGGAGTGCCTGGGCAGGATACTCGGGTGGGAAATGGGACAGTCTGCCCCTTCCACTCTCAGACGCCCACTCTCCGGCTGTCTCCAGACCCTGCAATCCATCCCAACAACAGCCTTGCCCAGGCCTGGTGATCCTCCAACACCAGGCCTTCCTGCCCTCGATGATGGGTCAGTGAGTCTAACCCTTCACCCTCCTCAGAGGAATACAGAAGACACAGGCAAAACCCTTTAGGGCCTCTGTATTGATACAGTAAAATAAGGTACAGAAGAATGATTTCTACCTCCTGAGGTACATCTCCCTCTCTCAGGGACCAGGAGAGCGCCACCCCTCGAACACTGCTCAGTGAGGCTGGGACAGCTTCCCTGGGCCCAGGAGGCCAATGAGCATGACTTCAGCCTCCAGAACCCTTGCCTCTAGAGTGTGCCAAAGGGAGCACTGGAGTGATGTGAGCAGACAGCCACACCCCTAGGAGGAAGCCTCCACGTCCTGGACACTCTGCTTTCAGACACGTTGCCAACATTCATTTCCAGTTTCTACAATCCCAATGTTACACTACAGGCTTAACAAACTGCTGATGGCTTTGCCAGGAAAAAAGAGGGGAAGTGGGGAGAAGAACCTAATAGCAATCACCAAACCAAACAACTACAGACCTGAATGCTAGTTTTAGGTTCCTGAAGTGAGAAACAATGAACTACTCATTAAGGGGATCATCCAAGTTCAAGGCAGCACATCCAGAACTTGACCATCCTCCTTTCTGCAACCTCACGAGGCAGGTACTGCACCAGTCCCCATTTTACAGATGCAGGTACTGAGCCTCAGGTGGGTGATGGAATAAAAATTTCCCTCCTCAGAGTCCATCATCCTGAATCACCAGAGTCCCCATGTTTTGGAAATCCAAGCCCACCGTCAACTCCCCACCAAGAATCAGTGACTGCCTTGTAACTGGGGCTGAGGGGATGGCTGACTCCACACAGGGAGCCTGCATTCTGTCCCCTCCCACCAGTGGCCCAGAGAAGTCAGCTCAAGACAGGGCCAGGCAGGACAGGGCCAACCTGGCGGCTTAAAGGAGTAAACATGAAAAGGGGGTGGGGGGTAAAACAAGAACACTGGAGCTGTAATCGAGGTAGGGTCGCTTCCTTTTAGGAATGTGGGCCAGAAGGCAAGGATCCCCCTAAAATCTTCCAACACCACAGATGTTCCAAGCACCACAAACCAAGAAGGCAGTGGGTTGGAGCAGAGGCGTGGGGCTGCAGGGTAGACAGCTCCCTACAAAAGGAAGTGGGGGGTTGCTGCCCCCGCCCCCATGCTGGGAATCCATGGAGAGGCCTGGAGGATGCTAAATACCCACAAACAAGAGGGATGGGTGGATAAGGCAAGCTAGCTTGCAGGCAGGGCAGAGAAAAAGTCAGACCCAGAACAAGACCTTCCCACTCATACCAAGCGAAGCCCCTCTCCTGCCTGGCTCAGCTTTCTAGCTTCTTTTAGACAGTCAGGTTCCAGAAGATTCCCAAGGAGGGTGGAACACAAACTGTTATATCCAAGTACAAGAGGGATGGGAGCAACTGGGGGAAGCTCCTGGAGCAGCAAGGTTGGTCACGCCCTGCAGGGTGCTCCTTCCCTGTGGGGCGTGCGGCTGTGCCGCTCTAAAGAGGTACACAGGGTACCTGAGGTAATGTCTTCCAGGTGTCTGAAGGGCTCTTTCTGACAATGGCGCCCTCAGGTCAAGAGGACTCTTGGGCAGAAGCCTGGCATATAAGGCTGGCTGAGCCCTGGTATCCTGGCAGCCTGTTCCCCACCCCACCCCCCTCAAAAACACGGATATGACTCACTGCTCATTTAACAGAGAGGAAACTGAGACCGCTGGGCCCTCAGTGGGTCGAAGGACAGACAAATGGAGAGTGTAGGCAGAACGAGGACCGCCACTCAGCTGCCCCATCTCTGGTCACAACACAGTGGTCCCGTCCCTGAGCCATCCCAAGTCAACCCTAGCCAGGGTGAGTGGCTCTGGAATTCCTGGGACCCCCACCCCACAGCTCAGGGCCCCAGACCTTCTGTCTTTCAAATTCCTCAAACCACACCCTAGGATACCCCACCCCTGAGGGCTCTGCCCCCCAGCAGGCTCCTCAACTCTGCCTGCTGCCTCCTGCCAGGGGAGCGGGGACCTGGACATGGTCTTCCCCTCACCCCTGTGAGCCACAGACGCGGAAGATGAACAGACTGTGGAGAGAGGAGAGGAGGCGGGTGCACACAGACGGCTGGCGAGATGGGGAGACAGACAAGACACAGGGCTGGTTACCTGTGGGCCAGGACCCATGGGCCCCATGCCTCGGGGAGGGTTCATCCTCTGCATTGATCCTCCCATGTTGGGGTGGCCTGGGCGAGAGAGGAGAGGAGGTGAGCGGTGGGCTGGCAGGAGCAGAGCAAGGAGCCCTCCTGAGCCCCTAGGCCACCTGCCCCATCCTCTCTACCTTGTTGTCGTGTGGGATCCATGGAATTGGGCAGCAATGGCTGTGTCCCAGGAACTCCTCCTGGCGGCTGAAAGAGATGTGAGACACAAGCTGAGCGGCTGCTCCCTAGAGCTGGTGGCTGGGGGGAAAAGGCATCCACCTGCCCCACTGGGTCCCCACCAGGCTGTCGGGGACCACTCATGGCTTCCCCAGACCATTCCCGCTGCCTGCCGGGTGGGGACAAATCCCCAGCACAGGGTAGCCAGCCCCGAAAGCATTGCTAAAACTGCAGCATCAGGCAGGGGAATGGGTAGGAGAGGGGGAGGCGCAGGGCGGTGGGAGAGGAGCCACAGCTGCCCTGCTGCTGATCCGTGTACCTGTGTGACCTGATGAGCAGGGCATTCTGGAGGTCACACTCTTGCTGCACTGCTGACCTCCAAGCCCACCCTGGGAGAGCAGTCTCCTCTTCCTCCTAGCCTCCTGAACCCCAGCGCTACAGTTCAGCCTCCCCTCATCTCCCTTTTGGCTCACAGACTCGTAGCTCATTTACTTTTCCATCCAAAGCTTGGGGGCCAAGAGACCTGCTGCTAAAACCCACCACCATAGGCAGCCTGCTAAAGGGAGCAGGGCAAGAAGGCCTTAAAGGTTCAGAAGTCCAGGTGGCCAAGGTCCCTGGGCCATGCATCAGCAGAGCCGGGACAAACACCTAGGACTCCCAGGGGAACTGGGGAGGCCCTGGACAGCAGAGAAGCCACTTGCTGAAGAAGTCTCCTCCATGTGAGCTGTGGGTGCTGGAGTGACTGCTGCCGAGAGGGTGCAGCAGGGTACTATGGTCCCCAGGGGAGCGCTGGCCACAAAGGCTGTGAGAACCTAGCAAAGTCATTTACTTCTGATGGAAGTTAGCTCAGCTGTAATTTGAAAAAAGAACGTAGTAGAAACTGGGCCAAGTGTGCTTGTAGGACCCCATCTCACGGGACCAAACACAAGCTCCTCTTTGGGGGAGGAAGAACCTTTGGAGATGGCTGGCCATTGTTCTCCAGCTGCAGGGGGAGTGTGTCTGAAGGGTGTGGCACCTGTGACAGGCACCCACCCACTCCTGAGCATCCCCCCCTCCCCTGGTGGCCACAGTGGGACCAGCTGAGCGGGGAGCTCATCTGCTTCGGGTCCAACAGTAACCTCTCAAGCTGGTTTGGAACAAGGCTGTGGAGAGCCGAGGGACAAACCCTCATGGCTTTCTGGGCTTCAGCAAGGAAGGGGGTGTGGCTGAGGCAGGGAGGCTACAAGGAGGCTCCCTGAGCCTGAGCAGTGCCCCGTGTCCCACCTGCCTGATGTGCCTAGAACCGGCCTTCCGAGCCCCAGGCTGCAGCTGTCCCTACCGCTTATTCTTTCTGCTCCCCGCCTCTAGGACCCAGTCTGAATCACCTGGCTGGTTTTCATCTGCCATCGGGGAATGGACACTCTGGGTTCTACAGAACCCAGCACAGGACTCTGCGAGGCCCCAGGAAGGCCACCGCTGAGGCCATGGGGATTAGGGGAGCTCAGGAAGCTGAAGTGGAAGGGGATCCTCCAAGTCTCGAGGTACCCAGCTCGGGCACACCCCACCACCTGAACAGAGTAGCTGCAGGGGTGGAGCACCGTGCCCCCTGCAGGTGGCATCCCCACCAGGCTGCCGGGGACCACTCATTCATGGCCTCCCCAGACCATTCCCGCTGCCTGCTGGCTGGGGACAAACCCCCAGCACAGGGTAGCCAGCCTTGAAAGCATTGCTAAAACTGCAGCATCAGGCAGGGGAATGGGTAGGAGAGGGGGAGGCGCGGGGCGGTGGGAGAGGAGCCACGACTGCCCTGCTGCTGATCTGTGTACACCGGTTCTTTAGAAAGTGATTTCTAGCTTCCTTCCACCTGCCACATGCCCCACCTCCAGGAGGAAAGTGGGGCCGGCCAGAGGCCCAGAGGGGCTGAGAGGCGATTCTCTTCCTGGGGTGACCCTGAGATGGGGATGGGACAGTCTGGACCTTCTCTGTAAGGGAGGAAGGTGTGCAATGACCAAGGAGGCTAAGTCTCACACTGAGAAGGCTGAAGTCCTCAAACACAGCCAGGAAACACAAGGCCCCTGGAAGGGGCTACAGAGAACAGGCGCTCTGGGGCTGCCTCACAGGGCCCCGCAGGCAGGCAGGCAGGCTGCCTGCCTCTCCTACAGTTCTGTGCGGCCAGGCACAGAGAATATGAATGCCAGCTGTCCCTGCAGCCCACTCACCTGCCCACCAGTGGGAGCTCTGCAGAGAGGTGGCAAAGGGGCATCTGACCACCCACATTCAAGTCCCTCCATTCTCAAACCCAACTGTACCCCATCTTTCACCACCCCAGCCACCCTGGCTTGAAAACAGGAGCACTCTATCCACAGCCCCACACCCCTTGCAGGGAGGCCAGCCTTGAAGGCTCTGGGGCCAAGTAGTGGCTGTCAGCTTCTTGCTCACCTAAGCACCTTGCTTATCACCCAGACGGCACAGGAAGTGGGCCGCGTGAGCCAGTGCAAGTCCTCCTGCCTCTCTGTTCTTCTACCTGTTGCAGGAGAGGGCTGAGCCAACCTGGGAGGCTCCAACTGAGGTGCTCTCCTCAAAACCCTCATGGTCAATACTGTGGAGGGGGCACATCTAACTCTGGGAAACAAAGATGCGTGGAGTTCAGGATAAACCAGAAAATCAGTGTGGATTTCTGAAAGAGCTTGCAAGGAGACTGAGAAAACTATTTGGGATGCAAGCTGCAGATCTGCTCCTGTGTAATTGCTGAATAGAAACACACTCCCTCTCCTGGCCCTGAACTGCCGCTGGGAGAAGGACCACCGCGACTACAGGAAGTATTCACTGTCTCCCTAGGGCGATGTCTGATTTGGGCCAAGGATAGACCCCAGAAGACAGAAGACAGTCATTTCTATGGCCTGTGCATGCAACAGCAAAGGAGCCCACCTGGTGATGGGGTAAAAACAAAAGTCGGGAGCAGTGATTTTCCAACTATGATAACTGAGTAGCCGGGCAGGGTGAAACGGAATCCACACTGGGCTGGAAGCTGAGGCCTGACGCGAGCCCAGCCCACTGCGAGCCTCTGAAAGTCACTCCTATTCTGACCTTCTGTCTTATCTGTGATGGGTCCAAGGATCCCTTCTTGCTCAAAAAGCTGGGTCTCTAATTCTTCTTATCCAAATCTGTGCTTTTTGTGTCAGAGAAAACAGGAAATAAAGGATTTGAGGAGGTAAAATATAAAGGCAGGAAGCCTGATAGTTTCACACTGAAATGGGAGGCCTCTTCAGACGAGCCCTCACCACAGCCCCTGAATCATCTCACCCAGGGCTTCCTTGCAGAGAGAAGAGAGAATTCCACTCGGACGTCAACCTAGATGGTGACCAAACTAGTTGCCAAGGCAGCGAGGGCTCAATGTGCTAGTTTCACAGACAGATTTTTTGAAGGTCCTTTGCAAAGTCACTGAAAGAACTATTAAAAAATATTTTGGCACAAAAAGAAATCTCCCAGGTGTTGCTTTTGTCTTTCCTCAAGAGAAGTGTCTATTCATCCTGACCGCTCCAGCTCCCCTCCCACCCTGGAGGGGCTGAGTGGGGCAGAGTGGCATGGGGACCAATTTCCCTAGACCACTTAGAACTGCCAACTCTCACAGGGCACAGTAAGGCCTGCAACCTCCAGCTGAAAAGCCCTCTTCGTAAGCAGACCACTTTTCTAATTACACAAACAAATCCTGCCTTGTTTTGGATTGAGTCTGGGAAGCAGGCAGACACTGCTCAAAAACTCACAAATGCCCTGCTCCACTGTAGCCAGGCTCCTGATCTAAGCATCCCTATGGGCCATTCCTCCCCCTCATAGCAGGACTGTATTTACCAGCCTTGGCAATTCTCAAAAGCTTCCAGGAAAAAATGCACGTTGTCAATTAACTTCATTAAGGAGAAAGACCCTCTTCCAAGAAAGGGCTGGAAGGGAGGGGCAGGGGCATCACCACCTTCTCTAGAAGTGCAGAGACCCTGCAATCCCACCCAAACTATAGTTGCCACTGCCCTCTGAACACCAGAATGGGCTGCCTGGGCCACCCAGGGAAGGCAGGTCAAACACTGCACTATGGGGGCGGAGTGGGCCTGCTGGTAAGCTACCCTCCAATTTAAGAACAGGAAACCCCCCCCCCAACCTCCTCCCAAATCTTGATTTGAGTCAAAGTCCAACTAGGGCCACAGAAGGCTGAGTGAGAGGAGAGAGAACATGAAAAGGTACAGTACCTGGTTTCCCATTCTGATCGGGGGCCTGGGGCCGCCTGCGTATCGCGGTGACATAAAAGGCTGCAATTACAGGGAATTAGTTCAATGACAGCCTGTGCCCCTGCACAGTGACAAACACAAATGCTCTCCACTCCATTGAGTCCAGTTTGTTACAACTAACGATCTTTTAAGCTCTCTTCCTCCCAGTAGCCTCTTCCCTCTGGACAAAACTTCCCATGGGCAGAGATTCCCCACAACAAATGCGTCTCCCCACTCCGCACTGGTCCGAGGAGATCTACTAGGTGGTGGAGCGGCAGCTGGGAACTTGTGCAGGTCACAGAAGAGCAGTTTAATCAACACAGGGCAAGGGAGGCCACCTCTGCTTTCCATAAGGGCAAATGAAAGAATAAGAACAGGGACTTGTACATAACGTCTTCAGGGTCTGCACACAGAGCCGGACACGCGTGCACACTCACGCACAGACACGTGCACACACAGAAACCACTGATAGGGAGGCGCGGGAGGGGGAGCGAGGATTGGAGGGCGCAATGGAAACCAGTACAGGGACAGCGGGCTCCCTAACTTGATGCAGGAGAATGGGCCAGGAAGCTTTCTCAGCAGCGAGAGCGCACAAAGAAAAGGCTCGGTTGGGATGCAGCCTCGGTCACAAACAAATGGTTAACCAAACTCAAAACCAAACCAAAAGTGAGAGAGGAAAAAACAAAAATGCAAAGGCCGCTGACAAGGTCACAGAAACAGTTTTCTTTTCTCTTGGTTTCATATCCAAGCTGCGTGTGATGGCCAAGGAATAAAGACTATTTTCAAGGAAAAAAAATCTTTTCTTTTCTTTTTTCAATTAAATTTGTCTGTAAAGACTCGAAGGCAATGGCTGGAGCACATTTTGAGTTTTGTTTTTCCTCTGCTGGCTCTCTCCTTCCTCCTGGCCCGCCCCCCACGGGCGGGCAGGTGAGCCGGTGCGTTTACCTGACTGTGGGGTCCCATCATGCTGCTGGGATTGTGAGGTGGAGGCTGTGCGTGCGGCGAGGGCTGTGACCCCGGAGGACCCTGTGAGGCCAGACAGTAGAGGCAGGTTACAGATCACAGCACATGGAGAAGCGCAGAAGCTTAAAAGAACAAAAATTAAACCAAAACGCAGGGTGGCGGCGGGCGTGCGGGTGGGGCTCTGGCTGGCAGAGGTGGCAGAGCTGTTGCTTAGGTCCTGGTGCAATGTATGGATGGCGGGCAGGAGGGGAGGCTGACCAGAACACTCACAGGGGGTTCGGAAGAACAAAAAATCAAACGAAGCACCTTCATCAAAACACAGAGGAAGGGAGCTGCACAGTCTACCGTCTGAGCGGAGTTTGCCATGTTAAATACGTTGGTTGAGATGGGCCCCGGGGACGCCCAGCAGCCACCTGAACCCAGTGCAAAGTGTGCTTGCGCCGCCTGCAGGAGATGTGGGGAAGAACCGGGGGAGGCCCCTGCCCTCGAGGAGCTCACAGTCTGGGGGACAGAGCCATGGTGACTTGGGTAGCCTGAGCTTTAGGGAAGTGGGCAACAGGCGCTGATGCAGAAGGAAGGACAGAGGCAGAGGGGCAGCATGGAGCCACAGACTGAAGCAACAGTAAACCAAAGCTTCTGACTGAGCCTCCGCTTGGTGCAGGTAATGTCATGGCTCTGTGGTTCATGAATTCACCTGTATCTCAAATGGCCCTGGATGGTGTGGGGTCTCCAGTCCCAACTGTTACCAATAAGGAAACAGTCTCAACAGGACTTGCCCCTGGCCTCAAGCCCACCCCCTACCTGTGGCCCACAGTCAGGCAGAGGCTGGGTGTCAGGTGTGTGGCTGGAGGGGCCCACACTTCTCATCAGTCAGTGGTGAGCCACCTGTAGCTCCTGGTGACACCAAGGCTACAGTGACCTCGCTGCTGCAGGGATGAAACGAATTCACTTAAAACTACGGGGTTGGTCAAACCCATTAGTGGGTAGTGAAATCAATTAAGTGGGTTACAACCATTATTTTTCTACAAGCTGAAATATTAAAAATAAAATTACAGAGCTTTGTGTTTTGAGGCAGGTTATCTTTCACGATCCTTTATTTTATAAGTTGTTCACAGAGATGCAATGCCAAAAGTTTCTTATTGTGGGTCACAGTCAAAATGTGTGAAGAAGGGGCCAGGGATTTAGCTCAGTGGTTCCGCCGCCTGCATCACAAGCACAAGAGCCCGAGTTCGATCCATGGTACCAAAAAAATGAAATATGTGAAGAAGCCTTGCGTTCCCCCAGGCCAGTGGGGGCCGAACTGTGGGGACAGAGGAGCCACACCCCAGTGTACCCTTCTCCACCCTGGACTGTGCTGTTAGCCTTGAAGTCGTTTTTTTGAAAAAAATTCAAAACATACATGGAGACTAGGTATGGTTCTACTTTTAAAAAGCAAAGGCACTACATAAGTAGAGTCTTTGTCCTCAGTTTTCTCCCCCAAAGCCAGGCTACCACCAGGCTCTGCTAGCTGGTGGGGGTGGGGGTGGGGGGTGCGCACAGGCTGGGGATGCAGAGGAAAGGGCGCAGAGACAGAGGAGGAGAGCTGAGCAGGACACTGAGCACTGCACAGGAAGCTGAGGGTGCCATGGACAGGCCTGAGAGCTTCTTGGCTATGCGAGGGGCTGCTCACTTCCGGAAAGCTCGAGGAGCAGATGTTCCCCTACCTGCCACGCTACTCATTTCAACAAGTGTGTGTCTTTCTAGCGGCTGCCAGCAACGGCATGGTTTGTTACCATGAGCAATTTTCTTAATTAACAGACATTAATTAGCCATTTAGCAATTTTGCAAGCATTTGTTTAGCGGCTTTCCTAAACATGAATACCACTGTGATAATGGCACTGATTAGAGGGTCCCCTAATTAACAGTACAGGGAAGGAAAATTGAAATCACATAAATTAAAAAGGGAGGGGAAGTTAATGAAGGCGGGACATATTTGCACCTGCAAGTCTTTTGTACCATGAAACTTGGGTGTAATGTAAACAAAACAAGATAATTTGAAGCCAACCCCCCAAAAAGAAAATAAAAAAAGGAGGAGAGTTCAAGGGTGAGGTCCAGTTGCCAAGAGGGGCAAAGGCTTTCTGTTGGCTCCTCAGCTCCTGGCAACAAGGGAGTGCCTCCTCCCTCGCCATCCCCGTCTCGCTCCTGGCCGTCTGCAGTGCCTTCCAGAGTGAGCAGCCTGGCACTGGGCAGGGCCCTCACACCTGTGTGCCCTATGGCTGGGAGGTCAGTACTGGCTGCTGCTCACTGCTCATGTAAAACCTAAGGCAGCGCCCAAGGGCACCTGGCACACATGGGACAATACTCAAACCTGGTCTGAATGACTTGCCCTGGAGACCCCTGAGGTTCAGAGGGCAGAGTTGGTGTGTGTCCCATCTCTGGAGCCCTCAGAAGCTCCCTCAGAGGGTCTCAGGAACTTGTCCCTAACGCATGGAGGTGGCAAGTGTGGTCTCAATGACTCAATACAAACCCAGGGAGCAAGGCTGATCATTGAGGTGCCAGCCCAAGCTGCCTTGTCGGAAGCTGGCTGTAAGTGAACAAAGAGGCTCTGAGCAGTAGCTCAGAGGTCTCCATGGGCGTGGAGGTGGGTTTCAGAACACTGAGCACTGGGCCGGGGATTTAGCTCAGCGGTTCCAGCACCTGCCTCACAAGCGCAAGGTCCTGAGTTCGATACCTGGTACGAAAAAAAACACAACCAGAACACTGCGCACTAAGGGCCCCGGAGCCAGCCAGCTACTCAGCACAGAGAAAATCCCATCACAGCCCAGGCCTGCCCTTGCACCCCTATCAGGTGCTGACCAGGCTCTGCTTTGAGCCAGCTCTACGGGCCAGGAGCAAAACCATCTCTCAGTAGGCCACCCACATCCTCTGTGTCTCTACCGTCTGTATTCAGCTTGGCACCCTATGCCGGGGCTATGTCCCTGCCCTGCACAGCCTACACATCCTCAGAAGCAGAGAATGGAGGGAGGCAGTGTTCAAGAGAACCTGTGCTCTGCAAAGAAAAAGACAGGCTTAACACCCATTCCCATGAGAACCTGAAGCTCTGCAAAGAAAAAGACAGGCTTAACACTCATTCCCATGAGGAGGCAAGGGCTCTACTGCCCTTCTCTACTAGGCCACAAAAAGCCTGGCTCGTCTTCCCTCCCAGGCAGCATTCTCAACAAGAGACCTTCAGTTAGACTTAGAGAAAGTGGACCTTACGGTCTTTTCAATTCATTTCCCATGGGGGCAAAATGTCATATAGGAGGCAAACAAAAGAATAAGGACCTTGTTAGAGGATTCTGACCTGTGTTGGGATGGGAGGGGAGCCTCTCTCATCCTGAAGTCTGATCAGACGGGGCAGGCAGGTGGAGAGAGAGGAAGGAACCCCAAGGCTGCTAACCCAGATCTGTTTTCCCATGCAGGACACATGAGTGGGTCTGGTTAGAGTCCAGCTGCTGACAGTTTTTGAGGGTCTCCAAACAGGTGGGCCTGCAAGCCGCCATGGCCAGGACCAGCCTCTGGGGATGGGCTCCCCAGCTCAGGCACCTTGGAGGCTGGTTTTCTGTCACTAGTGCTGCGTAACATTGGGCTCTCAGATCAGGGCGAACAAGCAGCCTCACCACACACTTAGGGAGACCTGCAGCTGCCCGGAAGTCACTCGTTCATTGTGCGGCTCTGACAGACTGTCATCTCTTTCTCCAATAGAGGGGGGACTTGTCCAAGGCCTCAGAGAACTAACTAGCGGGCAGCTGAGCCAGGTGTCCTAACTGCAGCCAGGGCTCTCTTCACAACATCCATGACTATTTTTAAAAAAGAGAGCTCGGAAAGAAGTAGGTTTAGAACCTGGCTCTGCCACTGACTCCACTCTGAAATGGGCAATTATGGTAACCGCAAAGATAGGTAAGGCTTCTGTCTGCACCAGCTCACTCAGTCCTGGGCCCCTCCCAACTGAGGCCATGGATCACTTCATTTTGTGGCCAAGGAACTGGTCTCAGGAAGTGAAGCTGCTCATTAGGACTATGGAGTTACCGAATGGTGGAGCCAGGCCTCAAAGTCTGATTCTGCAGTCTAGGGGGACCGGGGTAGCCCATCATTGTACAAGCCTGTGAGCACCAACTCCACGTCCTGTGTCAATGTGTGGAGAGCCAAGACCCCGCAGGACCAGGAGGCACACTGGGACGCACCATGCTGAGCTACGTGCGTCCAGCCAGTCCCATTCAGGGAGCGGAGGGGCACCAGACTCCTCTTGCACTTGGTCTGGAGCTCCCAGGCCAAATGGGAAGAGGATGTGCACCCAAGGCCAAACAAGCCTGAGTGTTGGCATAACCTTCTAGGAACTCCAAAAGAAGGACCCCCTCTCACTTCCCAGATGGGTAAACTGAGGCCCAAAGTGGCTGCAGAATGTAGGCTCCATCCCTCCAGAGCCACCAGGGAGCTTGGATGAGAACTAGGGCTCCCCAACTTCCCAGAACACTTTCCACTATACCACACTGGCTCTGCAGGGTGGTGGGAGGAGACCTCATTCCCAGAGGGGACCCCAATACAGGGAAATCCCTGCTCCTGAATCTCAGAAAAAAGGCAGGAAATGTGCCCTGTTCCTGTGCAGCCTTCACGTTGCCACCGACTCTTGTTAATGGACTTGCCACTCTGTCTCAGCTGGCCCCAAGATCCCTGACTACAGGTACCTGACCTCCACACTTCCTTTTTATCCTTTTTCCTCTAATTTCAGCACTGAGTGGTGTTATAGCCAGCAGCTTCTGAGAGCCACTTAGGCAGGGCCCAGGAGGCTCTGTTGTGGGTGTGATCGAGACAAGCTCTTGGCCATTTCATAAAACACTGACAGCTCAGTGAAAGGCCTTTATGGGCATCACCACAGTGGGGGGCAGAGTTCCCACAGTGGTGGATTGGAGGTCTCTGTGGAGAGGCACTTCAGAACTGTGCACGGGAGCCCACCCTCCCGGTACATCCTACACCATCCCTGCAGCCACACTTGAGAGGTGGGCTGTGGCAGGACGGGCAGATCTTCAAGGGGAGTGACATGGGCCTGGGACCCAGCTCCTCTAGCGCGTGTAGTGAATCCAGCTTCCAACGATCCTGAGCACGGCCTCCTGAGGGAACCGGAAGCAGGCCACAGACCCCACAGGGGTGTGAGGCAGCTGACAGTGTGAGTGGGACAGGAAGTCCAAGTTCTATGCTCTTGGCAGGCTCCTGAGAGCCAGGAGAGTGCACTGCAAACTGTACAGGCCGCACCATTACTATCCAGACCAAATCTCTTTTGTCCTCACAGAAGCCATTGGGAAAAGGGGACTTAAATGTTTTAGGTTGCCAAGAGAGAAAATATTCCACATATCCCTCACCACTGCTGGCTCCTGGGCATGTGGCCACTGGTGTGAGGAGCTGAAGGGGTGGGTGCACTGACCAGCAGCCGGATGTGGGAGGCTTACAGTGCTGGTGGCCAGTCTGGTCCGCCTATTGGGTGTGTCACTTTGGGAATAAAATTACAATGATTATACACATGGCAGAAAGGACTCAGGAGACAATCTGATTCATTCCTTGGATGCAAGTGTAGACGGAAAAGCTGTGAGCCCACTCTGCAGAGAGGGTCAAGGTAAGTCTGTGTGCCATGGATGCCCTGCATCTGTCAGCACGTCTGCCTCAGCCTCAGTCTCCAGAGTAGGGAGGCTGACCACCAGTGGGGTGGGAGAAGAAGAGCGAGTCGCTTTTACGTGCAGCTCATCGCAGGCAATGGTTCCCTCATTTCACCCACAGGCGTGAGCTTGGCATGATTTTGGAGAGCTGTCTTTCAACCTTGCTTTGATCTGTTCCCCAGGAAGACTTTATGTGTGCAGGTCTGAGGGGTATGGGCCAGGGCTGGGGCTACCAGCTCAAGAGCAGAGGGAGTCTGAGTTCTATGTGCCCAACATGGGCCTGAGCTGGGCATGGTCCCCTGAAACCCACCATCATGACCCTCCATGGGCACGGGACAAGGGAAGTGGTCTAGAGGCCTGGCTAGTGGCAGTGGACCATCTTCCTGGGACAACAGGGAAGCAGCAGTTAGAGAGAGCAGGATGTACCACATCTCCCTTTGCGTTACCTTCTCTTCATGAAAATGTCTGGAGGATCTCACATCAATGAGTCTCCCTGGTCAAAGTTCAGCAAAGGCTCACCAGCCTCCTCCTGGGCTAAGCCCAAGCTGACTCCCACCCCACCCCACCCCACTCCATCTAAGAACCCAGGAGAGCACTGGGCAAATGTGTCAAGGACACGAGGTCCCACAGTGTTAATCTGGCTCCCCCATTCCCCCAGCCAGGCTCCGGAAGACATGCACAGGGGATACTCAACAAAGGTTTTGCTCAACAATTGTGTATGAGGCACACCTGCCCCACAGAGATGCAGAATCAGTAACCAACAGTTTTCAAACAAAGGGAGGAAACATGCAAATGAAAACACAGGCAAGCCAGGCACAGTAGCACATGCCTGTAATCCCAGCCACTAGGGATGCTGAGGAAGGAGAGTCCCAAGTTTGAGAACAGCCCAGGCAATTTAGCAAGACCTGTTTCATATAAAAACATGAATAAGAGGGCTGGGGATTTAGCTCAGTGGTTCCGCTGCCTGCTTTGCAAGCACAAGGACCTGGGTTCGATCCCCAGTACCAAAAACAAAAAACCAAACAAAAAGCCAAACAAACAAACAAAAAATGAATAAAAAGGCATGGGAACTGGACATGTAGCTCAGTGGCAGGGTCCCCCCCACTCCCGGGTTCAATCCCCAGAACTTGGAGCTCCTCCATGCACTGCTCACACTTGGCTTGTGACTGTGCCATTACACAAGGGGAGAAGACTGAGCCTCGGGGATGTGTGCTCACTGGTTCAGGCCCACACCTGCCCCAGCCATGAAAGGTGGAGGGTCAGGTTTGGTTTCTGCACCACACTGCAGAGCCAGAACAGAGGCTGGGGGCAGCAGCAGCACAAGGTCCCGAAGGGCATGGCCGCCATGCTGAGTACAGTATGCTCAGGGCTGAATCTGACCTGCCAGCTATTTTTGTAAATATTTACTGGAACACAGCATGAGCTTTACAGGGACACAGCTACATTCATCTGTGATCTGCGCACTGTCTGCAGCTCCCTTCGGGGACTGGATGGCTCACAACACCTGCAACATTTACTAGTGGGCTCTTCCCAGAGAAAAGCCTGCCCATCTTTAAGCCAGACGACAGCTCTAAAACTGAAGATGGAAGAACTGGAGTCTTTCTTAGTTCTTAAGAGGAAACATAACAGTGCTAGGCCCACTTTCTGATTTCAATCTCAAGTCACTAAGACGAATGAAAGTTTGTCTCTTGTTGGGGGGGGGGGGGTGCTCCAGATCTAACTCACGACCTTGCGCTTTTGAGGCAGGTGCAGCACCACTGAGCCAAATCCCAGGCCCCTAGACAAATGAAAATTTTAAAACCCCTTGTTGTCAAGGAGAAAACTCAAGTCCAGTGTGTTAAGGCCTTATCAGAGCCAAGATTCACTGCTCATCTATGAATGGAATGAGCAGAGGCCCAGGGGCTAGCAAAGCAATATGTGTTCTGGCTCTCCCACCAACCTGCCTCTCAGCCATGCCTGGGCCTGGTTTGCTTGCCTCTCATTCCTGAACAATGGTAGTTTATCATCACAGCAGAAGAACCAGCATGCTGGTTTGGCCCCCAGGTTCCAGAGTACCTCCCTGCTGACCATCTCCCCAACATGATCCTTGCCTCAATGCTGGGGAACAATGGGGGCTTGATTTCCTTCAGCAAATTCAAACTGTTGGAGCCTTTCCTGTGCAGTGAATCCACAGGAGTCTCTGGGATCAACAGCTAGGAAAGGGCTCAAACCTGAATGCCCATGGCTAGGATAGGCACGGAGAAGTCAGGTGACTTTTGGGTCTACCAACCCAGGGACCTCCCTGCTGGAGACAAGGTATGTATGTCTGTGTGTCCACACAACTGGATTCCCTTTTCAGAGACAAAAAAAACCCATGCAACAAGATCAAAAACCAGTGAGCAGAACCCACTTCTACCTGGCAATCAGTCAGTCCATCTGGCCACTGGGGACCAATTCCCTAGGCTGAGCACATGCAAAGCACTGTAGACACATGGACAAGCAGCACTCTGCCCTAGAGACCAGGTTGTACCTAATGGCACAGTGCCACTCTTAACAGAGGCAGGGACAAGGTACACAGATCGACAATCAAAACATAGTCACATTTAGGCAGGACTCTGAGGGATGGAGAGGTGTCCTCTTCAGAGTGGACAGTATGCAGTCTAGGTGCCCCAAAAGTGGCGGGGTGCGGGGTGGGGAGATGTAGTTCTGGAGGACCTTACATTCAAGGTGGTGACTTCAAGCTAGGACCGACCACCTGGCCAAGAAAGGAGCTCATGCAGATGAGTGGCTATCAGATACTGTGGATCAGGAATCACACATCTATCTTATAACCTTCTGCCACTCAAGCCAGAAACTGAGACTTATGAACATGGGAAAACAGTGAGTTGCATGGGTTACTGATTCTCATCTCTTGCAGAATACACAAGTATGAGGAAACGCATTTGATTCTCATTTGTGAGTGGTTCCTTCTATCCTATCTGGAGCCCAATCCCAGCTCTAACCAGCCAGCCCATGCTCACGGTGTGAAGGAGCTGGGTCCAATGATCAGGAGAGGGTCTCCCACACCCACTCCCTGTGGTGCTCATTTATGGCAGGGTCCAGATGATGTGACCTCCATGACCTCTATGTGCTGCAGAAGAGACATACTTTGGGTAAGTGGGAAGTTAAGTCACAGACCCCTGATCTTAAACCATGCCCATCCCTTGGAATGCAGGGGGAGCATGTTTACCTCGCCAGGACAACCAGATCCTCTCCCCACAAAAGAAACTGCCTTATACTCTGACAATGGATAGTGCCAGCTATTGCCCACCACCCTCCACCCCATTTCTGCCAGTGCTCAGGCTCCACTGTTAATCATAACAACACAGTGAAAATGAAGTGTACGCTAAAGAGGCACCTCCTTGTGCACCAGGAGAAGCTCTGCTCTACTTGATACTCTCCAGGCCACACAGCATGCTGCCTTGCTGTTCCATATCCCATGTACTGATTTAGCACATCCAAACAGGAAAGGGCTGCGGGCTGGGTGTGAGGCCACAAACCCAGAATGTCCCATTCAACCCCAACTGTCCACTATGCAGAGGAGGGCTAAGAAAGCACCAGGAAAGTGGGTCAGGGTTTTTCCTTTGGAGTCTTGCAGCTCTCTCGTGCCTCTTCTGCCATGAGCAGTTTAGGGAATGGCCCAAGACCTCTTTTTCCTTTCTCAGTTCAGGTAAAGCAACCAGAGGGAGCAAGGTCAAGAACCAGGACTATGGGGATGCACAGATAGGGAAGCCTGGCCCCCAGCCACAGGGACAGCAGGCACTGATCCTTGGGGAACTACGGTGGAAACCCAAGGAGCAGCTGCAGGGTGCTGCTGGGAGAGCCCAGACCCAAGAGGTGGGAGCTCACCTGTGCACTCTCGCCTGTATGGAGGGCTGCCTCACCTGCCTTGCAGAGAACATGGGGAGGTCTGAGGTACAGAGGCAAGTACTTAGTCTGGAGACGAGAACCAGCCCTTACCAAAGGCAGGTGCTGAGTCAGGCTGTGGCTTAGGATTCTCCCGTCTCCTGCAATCCTTCAGGAACCCCTCCATACCTGCCTCAGCCTTATTACTCCAGTCCCAGGGAACTGCCCCCTGAAACTCCCCAGGAACCCTACCGGGTCCTCAGGGCTCTTCACAAACTCTACAAGAGTCATGTGGCCTTGGACATGGTCCCTTCATATTTTTCTTTTTTGGTACCAGGGATCAAACTCGGGACCTTGGGCTTTCGAGGCAGGTGCTGGAACCACTGAGCTAAATCCCCAGCCCAAGGATTCCCTTCATATTTTTCTACCCCCAAAGCCCTTAGTGCCCCCAAAGGCCAGGGGCTACGTTTCTTCTGCTTACCACCGCCCCTCCCATGTCCACTTCCTGTAATGTTGCTGGGGACTGAGACCTGGAAAGGAAGCTCACTTCTCCAGAACAGAACTGAGTCCCATACCATTTCTACAACTCCAGAGCAATTTTCTGGATCAGATATCCCAAGGAAGAGGAACTTAATCAGAACTACCTGCTGGGCATATCTTTGTTTTTTGGTACCGGGGATCAAACTCGGGTCCTTGAGCTTGCACAGCAGGTGACGAAACCACTGAGCTAAAACCCTGGCCCATGGGCATATCTTTTTGACCATGGGGCAAAAAGCTGTTAGCAACTTCTCAAATAAAACTGACCTGAGGACACAAGTGCTTCAAGAAGGGGAAGGGAGAATTCACACAGACTGGTGGAGGGTCAGAGGCCAAGTCTGAGCCATAGGTCTGGCTCTGTCCTAAGGACCAAGAGCAGGTTCAACAATGGGGCCCAGTGGCAAGGCAAGCCCATGAGGCGCTCCAGAGGCCTTTCTAAGAACACAGATCTTATTGCTGTAATGGAGGCTTACCCTAGAGAGGCAGAGTACTTGAAGGAAAATGTGTCATCCCTGACCTGGGGTTAGCCTGGTCTGAGTTTGACCTGTGGACCACAAACATTTGGGGGCCAGGAACTGCCTTGCCTCCCAAGCCTGGGACCCAGCAGGGACACACAGAAATATGTCACTTATGAATGCTGGAGGAACGAATGACTGAATACTGGGCCCTCAGAAGGAGCCCTATTGCATAAGTCCAGCCTAGCCTCCCTCCCATTCCCAAACTCTGCTACAAATAACAACGGTGAAGCAGATGAAACTGCTCCTGTTTTATAGGCTGAGAAAAATAAAACTCCAATGATGCTCCGGTGAAATTCATTAGAGGCAGGATTCAGGTATCCAGGAAAAGATGGGGCACCCTGGGGCGGAGAGCAGGTCTCTTTCAAGCTCACACCACAAGCCTGCTGGCAATAGAGCTGGAGGTTCCTGGACGTGCACCCTGCTTCCCTGTCTCCATCTCCCCTGGAGGCTCCTGCTGGGTGGGTCAGGGGGGTAGGATTAAGCGAGGCAACATGTTAAAGGGCTAAATGGGCCCTAATATGTAGTATGTGGCAAATTTTCAGTTGAACTGAAGGGTTAAGCACCAAAAGGCCCATGAACTGAAGAATCCTTTGAATGTCTCCTGTATCAGTGCCACAAGGATGTGCTGAGCCCCTAAGATTCCCTTCTGTAAAGAGAAGAAAACTGGAGGCAGCCTTTGCTCCTGGATAAGCTGGAGGACCTAGCCTTACCCAACCCTCTAGCTCACCAAAAAGAAAAGAAAACCAGCCCTAAGACACACAGCCACCATCCAAAAGCCAACAGGTACCAAGATTTACCCAGCATCAGGCAGGTCTCCATTTGCATCATGTCACAGTATCCTCACAAGGGCCCTGAGACAAGGCTTTTATCACTCTCAGTTATCAGAAGAAACTGGGGTCCAGAGAGCTTCATTGACTTTCTTATGACTACCCACTTGCCTACCCAGGATGTGTGACCCCAAAGCTGCTGAGAAGGATCCCTTGCTCTCATAGAGGGTGAGGCAGGGATGTGGCCACGCTTCTCCCTGCCCAAGGCAGAGGGAGTGGACAAGTCAGGGGTCAGGCTAAGAGCTCTGACACCAGATGCTGGGCTTCTGCCCAACAGCAAAGATCCTGAAGCCATCTGGTCATAAACCAAGACTGAACCTAAGTATACGTTTCCCTATCCAGTCAGTTCCCCCATGGTAACATAAGAAACCAGCATGGTTTCTACAACACCACCAAGGAAACAGTACCTCTGAGGGCGGGAGAGCTGCCCAGGTCAAACTCCTCCCTCTAGGAGATTTGCTCCAAAGGCCTTGTTCACAGCCACTTGCAATCTCTCTGACCCCAGCTGGGCACTACTCACTCCTATCTAAAACAGAGGGATGCGGTGCCCCAGGACTGCAAAGCCCAGTACCCGGCACAGAGCTGATATCTGATAAAGGTTGTGCCCTGTTCCCTGCCCTCTAGACTCTTTCCCCACCATTCTGCTCTTACCAGGGGTGTGGGAGGGTGGTTTCTGAAAGGAAGCTCAGTGCTGGGCTTCACTGACTCCAAGGCCTTCCCTTGGGAAGGGAGCTTTTCAGGGAGAGGCTACTGGGAGTGGACACAGTGGACCGCATGAACCTGAAACTCACACAGTGGGCCCTGTCACATCCCCAGGGCTTGAAGAATGTCTCTCACAGCACTGACGCATGTGTGGCCTCTGATCCTGATCCAAGGCCACTGGCCCACAGCCGGCCCAGACTCTCCCAAAGACAATTTCCTTCGGCTGTGGCGTGAGCTCTTCTAGTTGTTCATCCTGATCCGGGTACTGCTGTGGTGTGTTACTACAGGATTCTGGGGGAATCTCCTTCCTCAAACCTCTTCTGCTACAAGGGCTAGGGAATCTGACCTTTTTTAAAAGCAGAAAACCCTCACCACAATCTGCTGAGACAAAGGTGGGGCAGGAGCAAAGGAGTTCAAAATGGAGATAAAATAAATAGCCCCACCCCATAGGGGCAACCCTACGAGAGGCTCGAACAGGGCAGCGGGGAGTGGCACAGCTGGATGAGCTGGAACACAGCGGGAGAGAGCTCACTGCCAAGAGAAAGCCAAGCGCAAGCACAGGTCCAAAGAGGAGAGGACAGACCGCAGCTGACTCCAATCCTTTCAGCATCAGATCCACACAGGCCATAGGCTTGGGAGTCGGTTTACAATCCTCCAAAGAGGAGATCAGAGAGGGGCCAGAAGCAGAAGCAAGACCAAAGCCAGGCTTCCTAGCTAGCCCCAGGGTCCCATCACCCCACCCAGTTCCCAGGAGGAGAGAGACCCAAAGGAGGGTGCAGGGGAAGAGGCGGTGAGCGTGCAGCCCGCAGGCTGTGTGTGTGGTGCGGGGCTGCTCCGCGTTAGGGGGCAGTCGAGGCCTGCGGAGCCGCTAGGGCTTTGTTACCAGCAAATCTCCCAGGCGCTGACTGCTGATGCATAGCTAACGGGGAGGCAGACATTGATTTATGTTCAACTTTCCATTTCATCAGTGAGAGTTACGGTGCTACATGTGGAGTGCACGTTTTTGGAGGGGGAGGGGGAGAGGGGCTGAGTGTGCAGACACAAATATGTCCACAAGCGTGCACACAGGCATGCGCACCAGTCAAGGCCACAACTTTTTTCCCTTCTAGGGGGAGCAGCCGCAGAGGCAGCCTGGCACGTCAGGAGCAACCTTTTGTCCACCGTTGCTAGGAGCCCTGGTGCCGGTCATCTGCCGCAGGGCGACGTTAGGCACCAGGCTGGCGGCTGGGCTGGAGCACAGCCTGACCTTTGTGGAGGTGGAGTCGGCAAGGAAACAAGGCTTTCTTCGCTCTCCTGCTCCAGGCCTCTTCGCACAGGCCAGGAACTGGGGGTGAGGAGGCGCAGAACCATTGACCTACAGAGTGGCCAGTACCCCTCTGAACAGAAGGGCAAACCAAGCCTGGAGAGAATAGGATGAATCCCAAGGACACAGACATCTGGTGCGGGGCTGAGCTCAAACCAGCCTGTCCCGCTCCTGGGGCAGGGGCTTCAGGCTTTGAGCCTGCGGCCGTCTTCCATCACAGAGGAGGGGTGGCTTGAACAGGTGGGGGAGGTGAGGGCAGCAGCAGTCCCCACCTCCAAATGTGGCCTGGAGCCCAGCATTTGGGGCGCCCCGCCTCCTCTCTAATCCTTCTTAGCAGGGGTGACCCTGCCTTCTGTCAGTGTAGAGACCAACAGCAGGGCAAAGGGCTAGGGATGCTTCTGTCCCCCAGAGGAAGAGAACACAGCACCTGTCTCCCCGCTTCCTCAAGCATCAGGGGGACAGACAGGGCAGGGCCCGGGGTTGGAGGGCAGGGCCCAGAAAGGTGGGGTTTGTTTCCCAAAAGAGGGGTTCCATCTAGAAGCCATGGACTTCAATGGATTTCTCAGAACCATCTGCTTGAGCAGATTCCACAGCCAGTTTGAGCCTGGGTTTCCTCCTCTATCCAGCAGAAATGCTATCAGCTCTGGGGCCTACCTTCTAGGGCCAATGAAACCATAGGAGACACAAGGGGACTCCTCTCCTGGCCCAGACAGTCCTTCCACCCAACCCCAAGAGTGGTCACCCAGCTCCACTAGGGCCTGAGAGCCCCAGCAGGGTGGGCAGGAGGCCAGGAGGCGCATCACACCTGCCTCTTGCTCTTCCCACCCCCGTGACCAGACAGAAGCCTGGACCTCCTCCAGGCTTGTCTCCTGCCCAGCTCCAAAGTGGGTACTAAGGGGTCACCAGTCACAGGCAGGGTGACACAGGCACTGCTCTCAGCGACCCCCCCCCCCAATTCACCACACCAGCTCCAGCAAAGGCCACCTCCTGAGATCACAGCTGGACTCCACACTAGCCAGCCTGCTGCTGGGAGCCCTGCCCCTCCAGCCACCCGTGAGCTGAGCTTTCGGGCTTGTGTTCCTCCCGGGCTTGTGTTCCTCCCCGCTTATTAGGAACCACCCACGGCTCCCTCTGGCTGTAAGTCCTCCCTAGGTCTATCCCCAGCCGACTCGGGCCAGCCCTGCTCATCTCCGGGACCTATCCCCATGCTCCAGCCACCCCAAACTTGCCCCTTCTCACTGGCATCCCGGCACACCCCCACCTAGCCTGCCCCACTCCCTGGCTGGCCTCACTCCAGTGTCAGTCCCTTTTCCCGCAGGGCCCTCAGACCATGCTGGCTGCTCCCTTGCCTGCTCCACAGCATTTAGCCTGCCACCCCTGAAGGAATCTCCCACCATGAAGTCACTCCCTGCCACTTCTACTGAGGCCCTGCATCCTAGGGACCACACCTGACCCACGGGTAAGGGAGGAGCAAACAAGCCTGGCCAGGTCTCACAGGGTTTAGGTTCTGGCTTCTTCCCCTGCTGGCCTCACCATCTGTCAGGTGGTGATCCAGCCCAGTCATCAAGACCTCACTAGGCACCAGCCCTGAAAATAAAAAACCCAAGGTAGTTGGATTCTTCCCAAGGCTCAACGTAGTTAGCACCGAGAAGCCCTTCCTGCCTGCTTGCTTCCTACTCCCTGCTTCTTCTGGCAGGAGAGGAAGTAGGAACCAGACAGCATGGCTGCAGCTCTTCAGAACAGGCAACAAACCAGCCTAGTTATGGCCACAGGCATATTCTCATTTAGCGGGCTTTGACCTCCCTGGAAACACATCGCCCAGCCCAAGGCTCCCGAGCATCAAGGTTCTCTGCCTGGTTACCACCACTGGCAAGCAGCTCACTACTTCATGGCAGAGTTGACAGATGGTGGGTACATCTTCTGGATGAAGACTCAAATTGGCTGTCCTGTTCTCTCTTGAGGACCTGGGAGCTGGAAGCTAAAGCCTCCAAGAGGCAGGAGCAGGTCTCCTCTACTCAGCAAGGTGACAAGATACTTCAGACAGCCATCAGACCCTTCTTGAGCCTGCTTGCCTCCTAGGGAATCCCCAGCTCTGTCTGCCAGAGACAGGAGAGGAGCTGTCTCCATCCTCGCAGTAGTAAAGGCTCAGGGCCCTGTGTGTCTCCTCTCTTGCTGGCCCGGCCACTTTGGTTTCTGGGTTGTGCGTGAGGCTTGCTCCTTGTGGTCCTCTCCCCAGATGGCTAGGGAAGGGGTGCCTGCAACCTCATTTCTGGGTATGTGGGCTTAGCTGGCAGGAATGAGGACCCACCAGAACGGGGGACAACACTGACTACTCCTTACCGTCCCCATCACAGAAGAAGCTATCCAGGAGGCTGGGAGCAGGACAGCCGAAGCTTTCAGCAAAGGGAGCTGATCCCCTCTGCTGCCCCGGGACTGTTTCCCAGAGAAGCCGGTCTTTCACCTTGGGGCCTCTTCAAGGCCAATGTCCATGTGGTCAGCTACTTCTGGAGCGCTGGCTACAGTGCCCTCACCCCTGCCAGAGCCACCACAGCAACCATGCAGGGACTGCTTGGAACACAGATGTGGGCCGGGCATTAGCCAGTCCAGAGGATCCAGTGGTTTCCTGCTGCCCACTGGACATAGCCTATCTTCTCCAATAAGGTCTAACAACTTCCCAGCAGCCTCTCCAGTGTTCCGTCAAGCACTGGTCACTCACCTCATTCTAGACATCCATCCAGGGCTTGTTCTCTGGGCAAGCAGGCTGCCAGCCACCACCACTACCACCCCACTCTGGCTGCAGGTTCACCTGGCTGATTCAGTTCAGGGCTAGAACCAAGCTCTATGCCTTGTACATCACAGGTGGCCAATGACCACACTAACGCCACTACCCCACCAGGATCCACTCCCACATCTATAAATAAGAAGTATGGACCTGACTGAGGTAGCAAGTAAATGGACATTTTCGTGGTAGACATCACTAACTGGTACCTGTTGCATGACTTCAGAACCACTCTCCAGAGTGTTCTGAGCAGCCACTACGAGTCAGGCCCAGCTGGGATCTGAACAGAAATTCATTTGTTACTTCTGACAGAAGACAGCCACAGCCTGTCTCTCTCTCCCCTTGACAATCAGACATGGGCCTACACTTGGGCTTCTGAGTGTTGTGGAAGAACAACAAAGCCGGGACTGGACTCCAGCTACAGCCCTTGGTTGATAATGTGGGACAGGCCATTCGCCTTCCTGAGTCTCACTCTCCCAACCAGCTGTGCCTCCTCTGCAGAAAAAACACTGTGGTCAAAGTGAAAGCAAACTGCACATTTCAAAACGCTACATAACTGAAAACAATTATTGGAATTTAAAAACAAAACAAGAACAAAAACAGCCTGTACCTAGTGCTGTTCCTTGTGACCCCTGCTCTCCTGTAATTCCCCAGCTGCGGACCTAGAAATCCTTATTGGACAGCATCCCCATGGGGCCAGGGAAGTAGAGGACCCACCCAGACCAGTGGGCCCAATCAAAGCCAAGCTGGGTTTGCCAGATGCATAGCCCAAGTTAAACTGCATGAAGCGGGGTTAAAAAAAGAGCCACTGCTTGATTATGTAAAATCTGCCTGGATCCAAAGCAGAAAAGCAAAGTTGGAAGGGCCCTCAGAGGCCATCTGGTCCAGCCTGCTCTGTCTCCTGGTGAGAAAATCAGGGCTCAGAGATGGGAGCCTCTTGCCCAAGGTCAATCAGCAAGTGTAGGGCCAAGTCCAGAATACCAGTCCTGGACTCCCAAGCTGGCTTCCTATTAGACACTTCCTGGTCAGAATGCTGGATCGATTGCTTTAGGCCTGGTGAGGATCCTCTCCTGTGATGTGAGCAACACAAATAAACTCAGTTCAAGCCTGCACCATGGCCTCAGTACATGCCAGGCACTGGGGAGGCCAAGATAGGGCTTTCTTTTGTTTTGTTTAAATAACAAGGAATTAGAATACCCTCGCTAAATTTTACCAAGACCCCAAGAACCCCACACTACTCCCCAACCATGAGGATGTGGTCAGATCAGTTCCTAAATCATCTCCCTGCCAGCCTTTAACTTGCTACCAGGCATCTCATCATGCCACGCCACAGGATAAGACAGGCATTCCCCAGCTCGGCAACCTGGACACCAAAGGACAAATCACACAGAGGCTGACATGTGGCTGCCCCAACCTGTGGGCTCCAGGACGGCTCCGAAGCCTGGCAGTCAGGGGCCAGAGACAGAAAGTCCTATGCTTTCAGAGGGGCTGGGATGGGGGGAACACAGCTGCTCCCTTACCCAAGCCAGAGGCCCCACTGGCTTCTAAACTTAAGTCCCAGCGTGGTGCAGTCCTGACATAAAAACTGGGCTGGCCACTGTGGGACTTGCTTTGGCCACAGCTGAACCAGCCTCCCCAGTGCAAAGCTCTCTCCATGACATCCGCCTGCCAAGGCCGTGGCCAAGGAGGGGAAGAAGTACAATTGTTGGCAGCAGATAAAGCCCTCGATATCATCTCTATTTCCCTTCTAATATCAGAGTAGCCACCTGCAAGATGAGTGAGAGGCAGGGCTGGCAATCAACAGCTAATATTCCTGTCGTAAGCCAACCTGCTCCGGAAATGGGATGCATGACATTCTTCCAGAGAGATGCCCTTTGCCCCAAGACAAGGACCCAGCCCAAGTGGTCAGCATCACAGCAGGAAGGACCAGGCTGTCTTGAGTGCTCCATCTGCACCCAAATGACGGGGAGCTGATGCTACTGAGTGAGAAAACACTCAGAGCCACCCAAGCTATGCACAGAGCACAGGACATGCAGCTCCCTGCTGGATGACCCAGGCAGCTCTTGCCAGTTCACCCTGACTGGGTGACAGAGAGGACTTCAAGTCAAGAGGGTCCAAAAGTTACCTCTGCCTGATGGTAGCTGGCAGTGGCTAAATAAGGACAGGAATTAGTCTGGGCTTTCTGATCACACACCCCCAAACGTCACAGGGGAGGGCCCAAGAAGTATGTCTGGAATTAGGCCTTGACCATGGACAATTATACCAAAGCAGGAAGTTGGGAGCTGCCCACATATCAGGCAGACCTGTTCCTTGTCCTAGACTCGGGGCAAAATAAAAGTCAATGACCTATTTTTAAAAATGCAATTGGCTACTGTCCACCTACTTCCACCAGAGTGGCCTCCACAGACACCCAGAGACCATCAGGCTACACACGGGTAGAACATGGTACTTGGTTCCTAGATGGACTCCGTACGCCAGGCAGGGAGGCCACAATGCATCCTTATCAAGGGCATCCCTGGCATTATGGGTGAGGACACCAGAGCCCAGAAAGAACTCCCAACTGGATCAAATCCCAACAGGAAGGCCCCCAGATGGGCACACAACACCCACCTGCAGTGGCCAGGAAGAGGCTGCCCCTGGTGTGGGAGGTCTCCTCAGACACCAGCCTCTTGGCTTCCCCTTGGTGCAGAGCAGCAGCCAGCCCAGCTGGCTGACTTTCCAGGGGTCTTTCTCTCAGCCCCTCTTATGTAGTCCTGTGGTCCTACCACAAGCCAAGGATCTAGCGATACTTGATGGGACCTAGAGTCTCACACCACTCCAGGTTTGAGGCTGTACCTGTCTCCACACCTTGGACAAGGATGTAGTTCTAGCAGTCTGCTAGGAATGGATACAAATACACATCGGGCCACCTATGTCATCAAGTGCCACTCCTACATCTCTCTCCTCTCACTGCCAAGGTCTTGGGTAACTTGCTGCTTCTGTTTTAAGGGATACCCATAGTTCACTGGGGTCCTTCTTGGCTTGTGAGCAACATGTTATAACCCTCCTCGCCCAGTAGTTAATATCAACCAAAAGGTCAAATCTTCAAAGTCAAAGCATTTTCCAGGTCATCTCCCGCCAAGGGAAGCCCCTAATCTTCCTAACAAGTGTCTATCCTGTTTTTGTTCAGCTATTTCCAGTGCCAAGGAACCCCTCACTCCCCAGGGCCACCTGCTGGGCCTCCACACTGCTGGATGAACATGGGTGCTACATTCTCTCAGGACTCTGCAACACTGGCCCCAGCTGTGCATTCCTGGGCTTCGCAGGAGAAATCTTTGCCCCCTTGTCTATGCCACAGGTCTTCCCATATTCTTCTCTGGAGTGCCAGCTTTTCAGAAGGCATGGAGAGTCAGGCGCATTCTGGAGTTCAGCCCTGACAGGCTTGGGTGAATGAGCAATGTCACAGTCAACAGATTCGTCATAAAAGCTCCTCCCAGCCCTGCATGTTGACAGCTCTCCAAGACGGCACTTCCCTGTACCAACCTGGCTTAAGTGGAATGAGCCACCAGGAGAAAAGGGAGGGATGGAGCAGGAGGTGCAGAGGGGGTGGTAGCAGGCAACCCTGACAAAACAGAGAGCCTGACTTCATAGCACCCCAGAAAGAGCCCAACAAGGTGTCCCGGAGAAGGCAGGGGTTGGCACCCACGTGGGATCTGCTCTGCCTATGGTGGGCACAGCGTGGGCACAGATGCCTGTGGGATGGCGTCTGTGATCACACTCGGAAAAAATCAAGTGGTTAACCAGAGGGAAAGGATTCCGAGACCTGACAGGATGGTGGGTTTTTTGTTTTTTTAGAGTATGCCTAAGGTTTGTAGTTTGGACAGGCAAAATAAACAATGACAACAACAGCGGCAACAAAACAGAAACAAAGAACAGTTTACTCATTCAAAAAAACAAGAAAGAAAATTTTTTAAAAGAAAGAAAAAAAGGAAAAGCAAAAAGCCTTTTGTTAAAGAAAGCTCCACACTGGAACGGAGGCGGCCCTGCCACCTCCCCAACCAGGGGCAGATGGTGCCTCCCCTGTGACGCTAGCATGAAGGGAACGAGCCTGGCAGAAAGGACACCAAGTGCAGGAGGTGCCTGCGTCCCCAGCCCTTGTCTTCCTTCTCAGCTCTGGGAAGCAGAGAGAAAGCGATGGGAAGGGGAGGGTTTCAACCAGCACAAAGCAACCGTATTTAGACCATGGCAAACTGAGCTGTACCATCTCCTGCTCTCCTGCCTGCCGCCCGCCCAGCCCAGCGTACAGGAGGAGCACAGGACCCAAGCCCAACACGTACCTGAAAGAAACCGGGCGGGATGGGGCCTCCAGGCATCCCATCATTGGGGGGAATGTTGCCAAGCACGGGGCTCGGGGCAGCTGCTGCACTCTGTGGGGAAACAAGGTGAAGGTCAGTGGTCAAATCCCCAACTAGCCCAACGTTCCAGTCCCTGTACCACTCGCCCTCCCTACCCACATCCCTCACATGCAAGGCTGCCTTGCATGTGAAGCCTTCCTGCTCCCCCAGCTAAGCATCGCCTCACCACCAAGGCAGCATGGGTACAGACTGAGCAATCAGAATGACACCCAATCCCTAGATGTGTTCCTCACAGGCAGGCAGGGACCTCCATAGTCTCAATGCCCACCACTGGGCCAAGAATGGCAGGGGAGAACGTGCCAAGGGTACTCTGCATGGTACCTGGCAGAGCAGTTGCTGGCAGCCCACCCACAGTGGCTATCACTGACACTATGATGCCCTTGCCTTACCCACTCAGCTGTTTCAAGACACTCTTTGAGGGCAAGAGAAGCAATTTATAAATTCTGGCGCCCTCTCCAAGTGGCTGGTGTGATGTACACAACAATAAATGCCCAGAAGACTAAGCAAATGTCCCAGGACAGTGTGAAGCAGGGCAAGTATGAGTGCGTTCTCAGCCCCCACAGGGTCCCAGGTGCCTGATGGGGCACTGGGGTGGGAGGCGCACATGGGGGGCTGTTGTTATTGTCATTACTTTCCTCTTTAGATGCTGCTATGCTGGCACCCACCTGGTACATCTGCCTCAACAAATGCTCCCAGGGGTGAGCAGACGTTGCTCTCCTGGCCTGGCTCCTTTCCAACAATCTGTGTCAAACCTGTTCGTGTGACCGGCGTGTCTGTGCCTGGCTCTGTGCTCACACGGACACAACTGAGACTGAGACACCACACCCCGGCCCTGAGGAAGCTACAGCCCTGATCCCTGCTTCTCCCACCAATTCTAAACCTCCAGCTGCTCTTCTTGTAGAAGCCCCCTTCCACCACTTCAGTGGTTCCCAAACTCTATCAAGGCAGAGACTGTGAAACTTAACATCGATCCTCTGCCAAGGCTCTGGGAGTAAGCCCCCCATGGCCAGGAAACAGAGTGCCTCATTCATAAACACAGTTTCCCTTCTATGACTACCATGAGGAAGTCACCTCTCCTTTCCTGACCTCAGCCATAAAACAGGAACCAGGGCCCTAGCCTCCAACTCTGACGGGAGGAAACGTGGGACTCCCGCGATCACACTGCATGCAACAAAACAAACTAATGCACCTGGGTTCAAGTGCTGCCATCTGCCCCAGCAAGTGGAAGGGCTGGGGGAGACCCCTGGGCCTGGCCACTGGGCCTCTCTGAACCTGCTTCCTATACAAAGAGGGACAGCAGTGGCTGCCCTGGCTGCAGGGTGGGGAGGACTGCCTGAGGGAACGGGCTATATCCTTCAAGCCAGGAGAGCTCTGTCAGTGTGGGAATGAAGACCACCCAGTGTGGGCATGAAAGGATGCCTGACACATCGAGAGTACAGAGACGGGGTGAGCTGCAGGTTGTTTTCAGAAACACACCCTCTGTAATTAAAGAGACTGACAACCACTCTGTAATGTGCTTATAAGTTTCGAACATTCCCCAACTACATGGATCTAGGTCTCCTTTCCCAAGTCCTAGGTCACAGGACCACTCAGAACAGGCAGGAGATACCTGCCTTGCCCCAGCCACCGCCCCAGCCACTGCCCCAGCATTATAGGGAAGGGATCATAAAGGAGTATCTGATGGGTTATCCATTAGCAACATTATTTTTTCTTTGCGGTTAGTGGTTCTGTGAAAATGCAACTCTTGGTGATTCGCAACCAACAATCACTCCTCCGTTGAAGGAGCATATCACTTTAAAAAAATAGGGTGAGCTGAACATCTACCTGTATTTTCTTCAAATTCTTTTAGATATTTGTGTCAATACTTGACTCGAATCCTTCTTAGTTATACCATGATTTAAGTAACTTAGTAACAGACACTACGTCATCGTTTGCTAACTAGTTTATTTCTCTTTGGTATTGGGTATTTTGACTTACCTGTTGATTTACACTGGACATATGTAGATCTACTTTAGGGTAAAATGCCCATGTCCTTTGTCATTTGGGTAACTTTTTAAATATTTAGATATAGGATAGGGATATGTTATAATTAATAAGAAAAAACTTAAATATAAACTTGAACTCACAAGCATGCTATTGCATTTCTTACGAAGCTCCTTTGCTCTAAGATGTGGGTTTCCTATGAAATTGGAGTGAGTCAATGGTTCCAGGAACCAAGGGTGGGTGGGCGGTCGCTGGTTCTTTAAATGGAATGGTCAGCATAACCATGGTCCTAGCAAACAGGTGGAGTAATTCTCCAAATCTGGGATGGAGGATGAGCTTTGCTATCCTCCAATGAAGACCAATAAAGAAACGCCATGTTAGCAATGACTATCGGGACAGGAAGTCAAGGAGACAATTTTTATCATAAAGCTTTCTCTAGCAGCAAAACTAAGTAGTTCTGCAGTGCTTAAATCTGTACCCTGGATTATGACAGCTATTGCTGGTCTTCTTTGATTATGAAGTGAACATGGGTTCACAACAGAAAATGTGAAAGGGCAGAAAAGCAGTAACTGGTAGTGTTGGGAAGCCAAAGAGTAAGAGGCTGGGAAGGGCCTAGAAATAACTGTTGCTTGCACAACCCAGTCCCAGGAGATCACACGCACACACACACACACACACACACACACACACACACACACACGAAGATGGCATGCAGGGTCCCAGTCCCCACCCTCCTGCACCTTAACAGCACAGAGTGTTTCACTAACTCCAGGACCCAGCACAATGTAAGGCACACAGCAAGTATTCAATAAGTGATTACGACTTGCATTATTCAAAGACTTGCTCAAACCTGGCCATCCAGAGCCAGGCCTTTCTAGAGTGCTAGGAACTGGCTTCTCCCTGCGGTTTCCAGCTTTGAGTTAGCGCTCCATTAAGGCACTCAGCAAAGCGTCTCATGTGAGTTTTCTCTAAAAACACAAAACCCAAACCCAAACCCCCTGACATTCACTGGGGCCCACGCCATGCCGCTGCTGCAGTAGGTACACAGGATGGAGCTCCTCCGCCAGAGCAGGCAAGGAAAGAACACTGGATTCAGAAGCCAGAGGCCACACATGTTGACTTGGATCTTAGCTGAGTCCACAGACAGGTCCCTCCTCATTTGGGGACTCAGTGTCCCCATTTGTCCAGTGGTGGGGCTGGAGCAGATGACCACTGAGGCCCCTCTTCCACGGGTCTCTGCTCAGCCCTGTCCACACACCCAGAAGCAGCTCCTATAGGAAGACGACTCTCCTCTCTCCAGAATACCTGAATTCCAACTCTTCGCTGTTCATCACAGAACATTTAGAGATCAAAGCTTAAGCAGCACCCAGAGACCTACCCATTATCTGAGCCTGCAGGTAACAATGGTGATGTATGTACCCCAGGCCTCCCCCAACATTTACCTGTAAATGTACGTACATGGACTAAAAAGGCCTGGCCAACCAGGAAAATAGTTGGGCGAATTGTATAAAAACAAAACAACTGTCATTATTTGCTGACAATATGATACTTTACATAAAAGACCCAAAAAACTCTGCCAAAAGACTTCTAGACTTAATTGACAGATTCAGTAGAGTAGCTGGATGCAAGGTCAACACTCAAAAAACAATAGCCTTCTTATACACAAATAACAGACTGAGAGAGAAATTAGGGAAACAATTCCTTTTACAATAACATCCAAGGGCCAGGGATTTAGCTCAGTGATTCCACCACCTGCCTTGAAAGTTCAAGGACCCAAGTTCGATCCCCGGTACCAAAAAAAACCCCCAAAAAACCCACAATACAATAGCATCCAAAAAAATGAAATATCTAGAAATCAATCTAACAAAGGAAGCAAAAGACCTCTACACTGAAAACTACAGCACTCTGAAAAAAGGGACTGAAGACGATATAAGAAAATGGAAAGACATCCCTTGCTCCTGGGTAGGAAGAATCAGTATAGTGAAAATGGCCATACTTCCAAAACTACTACATAGATTTAATCCAAGGCCAATTGAAATTCCAACAATATACTTCACAAAACTAGAGAAAACAACCCAAAAATTAATTTGGAACTGGAAGAGACCTAGAATCACAAAAGCAATTCTAAGCAACAGAGACATGGCAGGGAGTATCACAATCCCTAACTTGAAACTATACTACAAAGCTACTGTGATAAAAACAGCATGGTACCAGCAAAGAAACAGACCTGAGGATCAGTGAAATATATTAGAAGATGTAGAAACAACTCCAGACACACTCAGCCACCTCCTCTTTGACAAAGGAGCCAACCACCTTCATTGGAGGTGAATAGCCTATTTAATAAATGGTGTCGAAAAACTGGATTTCAACCTGCCAAAAATTAAAACTAGACCCATAGCTATCACCATGCACTAAACTAAGATCAAAGTGGGTTAAAGATCTAAATATTAAAACAGAAACACTAAACTTGCTGGAAGATAAGTTAGGTACAACTCTTGAAGACACTGGCATAGGAAAAGACTTTATGAACAAAACCTCAGTAGCATGGGAACCAGCACAAAGAATCAACAACTGGGATCTCATCTTATTAAAAAGCTTCTGCACTGCAAGAGAAACCACCAACAGAGCTAAGAGACAACCTACAATGTGGGAAAAAAATTTTAGCAGCTGTACCTCAGACAAAGGACTACTATCTAGAATATATAAAAACAAAACAAAAATACAAACAGCAACAGAAAAACTAACGTAAAAGGCCTTGGACAGGGCGACATGGCCCACTTGGTCAGCTGCCCCGTCTACACCTAGGGGCATGGCCACCTGAAAGGACAGCCTGAAGCTCCTACTCAACGTATTTTTGTTCCTGGCTAGGCAGGTTTCTGAGGAGGGCTGAGCCCACAATTTCCTAATGGAGAGTTATCTTTGGGGTCTCAGGGTGAGATCCCAACCACTGGTCTCAGGGCAAGACCCCTCAGTCCTTCCCCGTTGTGGGACAGACACAGTTCACTGCAATCTCGGGTGCTCCTTGCTGTTAGGCTCTCAATACTGACACTTGAATGAGAAGGGGATCAGCCCTCTCCAAGCGAGGAAGTCACATTTGAACCTGGGATCTGAGCAACTGGTAGAGCCCTGGAAGGCAGGATAAGGAATTAGGAATTCAGCTCTGGGCAGCGGGAAGGATTTCTAAGCAGAGGGGCCCATGACCTCTGAGAACTCCACAGTGCCCACCTCACCCTGTGCCAAGCACACTGATGCACTGATGTCAAGCATACCCTGACACCACCATAGTGCCCAACCCTCCACCACCAGGGCTGGCAATGCCCGCAGGCACAGGGGCCTCTCATCTTCCCAAGAGGAGTGCCCTGTAGCAGGGGTCTTCATTCATGCTTCCTTTAAGAAGCAAGGGGGGCAGGAGATTCTAAGATATTATTTTCTGACCTCACCCCAAGAACCCAGCTATCCTCACCCAAACCAGCATGCAATCTCCCTGAAAAACAGTTCTATGCACTTGAAGTTCCTGGAAAACTGAATAAAAACGAGCTCAGAGCAAACTGTGGGACTCCTGCCAGATCAGCCAAGCCCTCCAGATGGATTTATAAGGCTGCAAAAATGGTACTTTGTTCTGCAAATCCCCTCCCTCCTCACCCCGCCCTAGTACTCAGGCCTTGGCATGCAGCAGTGCCAGCCACATGCAAACCACCAAGTGCAACCTTTCTAGACTGAAACTCAACCCAGGCCAAATGGCCAAGGGCCCAAGGCATCGGGGGATGTGAGGTGTGTCCCATGACAGGTGAGGCCATGCGCACGTGGCTGGGACACAGAGGACTAGGAGAGGACAAGGACATGTGCCTAGAATGCCCCAGGGAGGCAGGACAGGCTTCAGCATTCCACACAGAGTCCTGCAGTGGCCTGGTCCCTCTGGGGCCAAGTTTCCTGGAGGAAATGTTAGCAGCATCACTCGCTGAGGATGGAGGGATGCAGCAATGGAGGGACGGGGGCAACGTCATCACCCAAGCACAAGGGCCAAGATGGAATGTAGTGGGGTCCACAGAGGGGAAAGGAGACAGAGGCCTCTTGGTCTTATAGACCACAGCACAGGATGTGTCTGGGAGGACAGGAGCTCTAATTCCACAGTGTGAAGACAACACAGAGCTGTTGCTAAGTGGAGAGAGAACCAGCTGGCATTAAAAATAGGTCCCTAGGGCCCACGGATTTAGCTCAGTGGTTTCACCACCTGCCCCGAAAGCGCAAGGTCCAGAGTTCGATCCCCGGTACCAAAAGAAAAAGAGAAATAGGTGCCGATGACACATGGGAATGGCACAGGACTCCTGCCTTCAAATGGCAAGAGGGCTGTCACATGGAAGGAAGGGCAGTTGTGCCTGCCCAGCACTGAGGAGTGGCCCTGCGTCCAAAGCTTCTCCATCCCAAGTCTCAGAGCTGGCTGCCTCAAAGGTGGCAAGCTGTGCTAGTCTGGGGGGCCCAGAGTAGTGACATGGCAAAAAGTCCTAGAAGGAGACCGCCACATTACCTGCCACTGCTAGTATCTCCTGAGAATTCTCACGAGAAGAGCTCTGGCCCGAGGGTTCCAAGGTCAAAGTTTCACTCTGGCTGCAACCCCCACCCTGTGCACCCCACCCCTACTGTACGCCTCAGACAGGCCCTCCAGACCCCAGGCACATGGCACCAAAGGACTGCAGAAGCCACTTCAATGACACTGTGGGCATCACACTGAGCTCTTTGCCCAAGCAACCTGAAAATGGCCATGTGCAGACTTGACCTGCCACAGCCAGGCCATCAGGCTGAGAGGGGTTTTGGTTTTGACACTTGCACTTCTTTCACAAAGCCCCGTCTCACTTCTGTCCCCTGGGTGACAGGATTAACCCAGGAACTAGGAGAGAACCAGAGGAGCAAGCACCACTGGATTCTAATAATCCAGGAAAGGGAGAAGGAGGGCAATATTTATAACCCAGTGTCACAGGTAAGATGTCATTTGTTTAACCAGAAAAGAAACTGAGGCACAAAGGGGTCTGTTATCTTAAAGTGACACAGCTAATAAGTGGGTCTAAATTTAGTCCCTTTGTCCCTCTACTCCTCAATCTTGGGCTCAAAAAACTACTAACAGTCCTACCCACACCTGCAGTTTCCAAAAAAGTTCTGTTTTCTGATTCATGAAAAGAAACAGGAGACCACTAAAAACATCTGATAATCCTAATTGTTCTCTGTGTTAGCACTCACCTATGTGTTCTGCTCTTCTGCAATGGGCTGACCTTCTAACTTGGCTCCTTCTAACAAATATTTCAACGAGCTGGCATCCACCAAGAGGTAAGGTTGAATGTGAGTGTGTGCCTGTCAGGGAAGGTGAGATCCCACCGGAGGGCCTGCTGGACCCAAGTGACAAATTGCCCTGGGAGGAAAAGGAGAAACGAAGCAGATGGGAAGCTGTGAAAATGTTACGAGAGCTTAATGCACATCGGATGCATCCAGCAAACCCCTGCTCTTGGCGCTGCCTGGATGGTGCTGTGCCCGCCAGGCCCAGAGATGACAAGGCATGGTTCTGGCCAGAAGGTCTCCAAGAGGAAATGAGTCGTGTCAGAGAACTGAGGGACGTGGGAAGGTGCTCCAGGCAGGCACTATGAGGCAGGCTTAGGGGGATCAGGAAGGCTTTACGGAAGAGGTGGCACTCAAGCCTGGGCCTTAAAGGACGGCAGGACTGCAAGATTCTGGAGGAGATACGGGGTGCGAGATTACTGCTGTCATCGCAACCCTCCTGGCAGGGGCTCCCAACAGCCTCTCTGAGCACAGTGCCTGAGGCACTCTACCCATGCAGCCCGGGGCCATCCACCCTTGGGTGGCAGAGGCATGGAGCTCATCTGGCCTCCCCAGCACAGAGAGGAACAGGCTGCCTCCATCCCATCAAGGGCTGCTGCCACTGCTGACCTTACTCACTGCAGTGCAGTGCCTCGCTCCCAGCCCCCACAGTCACTACCCTGAGGACAAAGCTCCTCAATGCAAAGAGCTCTGTCCAAGGTCACTGGCCTAGAACGGGCAGGCCTGGGGGTCCAGGCCGATCTTCACAAAACCACAGCCCAGGTCTTTCTTGGCCATGTCCCAGCTTCTCCGGTCCAAGTTTCAGGATGGATGTTAACAGCGCCCCCTGGGAACAGAGAGGTCTGGGTTCTAGGACCAGCCGCTCAGTTTACCAGGAGTCAGGGCGCCCGGGTGCCTCACTTTACCTTTCTGCGCCTTCCATGGCCATGTGTAGAGGGACGGAAGGGAGTCCCTACCCACCGTGGGGATGAACTTAAACATGACTCTCAGGGAAGGCACCTGCCTGGTTTGGGCAAGGTGTGTATACCCAGCACCAGGCAGTGACAGATGGGCTTAGGGGGTTTTATTGTTGTTTCTTTCAATTTTTTTTCTCTTGACTTTTTTTCCTCTTCTCAGTGGTCACCTTAGAGAAATATTAATAAAATAAAGATGAAAGAAAGGTGTTTCAGTCAAAAGAAAATGGGATGGACTTCCATGGGCTGGGGAAGGAGGAATACCACCCCCACGGGCCCTCCCTGGCCATCCCAGGCCACACTTGGCTGCTTCTGAGAAGTGGATCAAAGGGCACCGTTTGGGTAAGAGGTGGAGTGCTGTGTAATTAATACCTGCTTGCACCATGGCTCCCAGCCAAGGCACCCTCCTCTGTGTGCAAACACCTCCCCAGCTGAGCTACATGACACAGGGGCATGGGTCTTATGTGTGTGCATGCAAGACACAGGAGATGAGGGGCAAGAGGTCCCCCACGGATGAACTCTACAGAGTGGATCAACAGCACACTATTTGCACAATGTTGATTTTCTTCTTAAAGACAGATGAGCTTTCAAGACCCTGGTTTATACCATTAGCAAAACACACACACACACACACACACACACACACACACACACACATACAGGTACGCACTCACACTTCCCACTGTCTTAAGGAGCCACTTACAACCACAAACATGTCATAGTAGGCTAGTGGCAGCTCCTTAACAAGAACACTGGGAGTTACTTCTGTGAAGTGGAAAATTCCCTGGCGTGGACCCACACTCACGCTTAGTTCCAATGACAACTTAATCCTGCCAGGACCGAGGTGTACACAGAACAGAAAGCCAGCCACTTCTAGAAACTTTTTTTTTTTTAAGTTTAAAAGAAATCACTGAAGGCAAATTCCTCTGAATGTCTTTCAAGTATGGGAACCCACACCCCTCAGCTGGCATCCAATTTAGTGGGGACAGAGTCATATTCTGGCTGCATGTGGCAGGACCAATGTGCACAGTCTGGAAAGTTCACAAGGGTTCCCTGGTATCAAAGCCAGGGGCCTTTACAACTTGGCAGGTAAGGGGCACACAACAGCGCAAACTCAATGGGGCCTGTTTCACATAAGGGCAGCAGCTAAGAGCTCTTGCCCCCTCTCAATGGGCCAGGAGGGAAGTGATGAGCAGCCGCCCACCGTGGTTTGCACAGCCATTCCCAGCCCAACGCCTGACACACCAGCTCAGAGCGAGCAGATGCCGCCTAAGCCTTTAAAGCACACACTAATTGTGCTAATTTAGCTAACAGTCTCTGTTTCGTCCCCCACCCTGAGTCAACCAGCATCCTTTGGTATTGCTGGAGAGATGCAAGCTGTTGGCTTTAGTGTTATTTTGTCAGCCATTAAACGATTCATCGGAGTCATTAATTGATTTATTACTGCTGCCTGCTCAGAG